>NC_090298.1:70102500-70402500 GCF_039906515.1 Pseudorca crassidens
AGAACCAACTCTGTCAAATGCTAACTGTAAGTCAAGTAAGATGAGAACTACAACTGACCATTGGATTTAGCAATATGGTTCTAAGTAAGAGAGAATGGTTTGAAGGACATGTCTCTAACCTTCAGTTCCAGATGTATGAGGACTGTGGAAGAAAAACTAACAACAACAACAAAAATCCACCCACTACCTGGGAGATATTGTAAGGAAAGCAGCTTTCTCAGGGAAAATCCAGGTTTCCATTAGAGTATAAAAGGTGAAGGGAGTGTTCGGAGAAGTTGAGGATTCAGGGGATTTTGTTGACTACAGACCGTGAATTCCAGAGGGCACAGTGGAAGGATTTCATGAATTGGAATTGGTGGGAGAGGGTCTGAGGCTGTGCAGAGACTTGTGAGACTTAAAGTGACAGATAGGAGGGGTGACTGAGTTACTGGGCTTCTTTTGATGAGTGACCTAGACAGGGATAATGGTTATAATGTGATTAGCCCTAGTAGATTCAAGCAGAGCATGGTGGCAAAACAGTAAGTGTGAGGAGATCAGGAGGCATGGATGTCTTGACCTCCCTCTAGACCCCTATTGGCAGAGGCTAAGAGGTCTTGGGAAGCTGTGGATAGTCTAAGTCCAGAGCCATGAACTCAGCCTTGACACTTATGGATGGAGGTGAGATTTCTAAGGAAGCTGGATTTTGCTGTAACTCACAATCCCTTCCTTTACCCCTGAGGAGAGTCAGAAGGCTGAGAGGAGGCACAAGCATTGTCCTCATTTGAGGGTTCCCTTTAGACCTCTCTTAAGAGGGGAAAGGAATTACCACAAATATTCAGACTCTCTTTTGTCCCTTCTTGATGGAACTGAGGACTTCTGGGGAAGCCAAGTATGGTTTCTACCACTATGGTGGTGATCTAAGACCTTAGAGGAAGTGTGGCTTCAGGAAGATGTAATTAGTTGAAGCCATATCACTAAATAAATAGATTAAGAAGGTGTGGGCTGGGAGAAGATAATGGACATTCATTGAGTGCCTATTATGTGCCAAGTTACCATACATTCATGTTACATTTCATGTAATCTTATGTTATGGTTATGGTTAAATAAGATTATTTAACCATATGTTATGGTTAAATAAGATTAGCCACCTCATTTATAAACAAATGACATGCTTGTGCCACTAACTCTGGGATTTGTGATCTGGTATGATTCTATTGTGAAGATTTTTGGGGATCAACTTCCACATATATTTCCATTTATTTTCAGTGATATACACTATGTATAGATAGTATGTCTAATTCCAAATGTTTTATGGAGCTGCTATATGTTTTTATTAATTATTCAAAAGTAGCTAGTATACAGGCTGATTTTTGGTATGTTTGCTCATTGATTGAATACTTCATTAATTCAGTCTTTTTTTTTCATTCAACAAATATGGGTGTTTGCTTGTACAAAGCACCATAAAGTCCTCCCATCACACTTCCCATTACCTGTCCAACTTGGTTCACTGAATCTTACTTTATTTTCATCTTTAATGTAACTTTTTTTACATGTCAATTCTAAATGCCACAAATTCCTTAAATATTGTAGAGTTAGCAAAAAGAGACCCCTTTGAATATTTTAAACTATTGGGTCTGTAATGTATTTATTTGAAACATTGAATAGAGGTTTATATGTTAACAATTTAATTCTGTAAATGGGTTTATCCATGCTACCAATTCACTAAAAACTCCAGTGCAATGATTAAGAGCTCTTGTTAGGCAGATTTAGGATCTTGGCTTCACATATGCTAGCTGTGTAAATTTGTGCAAAGTTATGAAACTCTCTAAGTTTTAGTGTCTTCATTTATTAAATGTTAATAACAATAATGCATATTTCACAATATTCCTGTAAGGATTAAAAGAGGTAATGAATGAAAACCTCTAACACAGCATCTGGCATATATTAGAGGTTCACTAAAAGCTATCTATTGTTATTATTATTAATATTAATTCAAAACACTGTGAAAATATAAAAGTGAATGAGACCTGATCCCTAACACCAAAGAGCTGAAAACTAGATATGTACAAATAATCACTATAGCAGGCAATGTAAGTGCCATAAAAAAAGGTCTGAATCAAGTACAGGAGAGGACTAAATCACTTCTTGCCTGGGTAATCAGGCAAGATTTTGGTTGAGGTTGATCATTAGTTCACAGTTCTTGAATCAAACATTGGCCATAGGTTGAGGGAAAATGAAAGTGAATCTAGGAATTTGAAGGATGATGCTAAACTAACATCCAGCAGCCATCAAAACAGTCTAAGGAAGAATTGTAGTTTCCAGGGGCAAAGCCAGAATCCAATACTAACTTATGAAGACAGGTAGTTTTAAGAACTGAATGGAATGAATTTTGGAATCACAGTTATGAGCAAAGCCAGACCAAGAGCATGCAGAAGCAAATAAAGCATCAAGATTTGTTGTGGACTTAAAGACTTGGATGCCAGAACTTATTTTTAGCACTAAATCTCCTTGCATCATTTTCTTTTTACAAGAGCGAGAGCACACCTTCACAGCCACATCGTCCCTCGTCTCTAAGAACATCATCTGCCATTGGACAGGCAGAGTTTGGGAAACGAGACGTCTATAGTGAGGAAGGCTTCCAAGTGAGGGCAGGGGCACAAGCAGTGGTGCAGAGGTGGGAAGCCCTGATGGGAGAATGGTCATTCTCTCGTACTTTGTAGAATTTTGGAATACGCTCAAGAAAGAAAATCCTCTATGTAAAGCAATGACTATTTGGGGCAGAGTGAGATTTTAAAAACTAATTCGCAGTTGACTTTGCCTTACTTTTTGATTCAGAGTTGCACTCTGTAAAGACTGTTCTGTGCCATTCTCTCAGCCTCCCTGCCCATTAGATGCTGTTATTTTTGTCTTGGGCTCATTAAACAAAGTACTGGCAGGGTATGGGCTCTGGCTTCCCTTGAAAGTGACTTCATCTATTGTAATCATGTTGTGTGATAATGCAACAGTAAGCTCTCTGTCAGAGCCCTGAGTCCTAAAATAGAGCGGCAGGACCTCACTTACTTAGCCTGAGCACGTCACCATTGTATTGTGGTTCTGACAGCGCTGGCAAGGAAACCCAGAGGTGGGGCTCAATCCGTTTGTTCTCATCTCAAAGAATTTATAATATAGTAATAGTAGCTAGAAGCACTCCCAAAGGAAGCAGATGCTCAGATAGAACCTAGACTTTATTTCAAAGATGCCGGGCACACAGACTAGCTGATTAGAAAGCAAGAGAAAACTCACTTAAGCTTGGAGGCTGGATTGCCTCCTGGTTTATTAGAGCACAGGCCCTGGAGTCAGACCAACTTGGAATAGAATTTTAAGTGTCCCACCAGGGACTTCAGGTAAACTAGCCATCCCCTCAAAACCTCACTTCCTCATCTGTAAAATGGGGAATTGCTAACACCTATCTCAAAGGGTTATTGCTGAAAAGATAAATGATATGATGTATAAGAAGCACTTAGCTCATACTTCGCATACAGCAAATACTCAACAGATTGTTGCTAGTATTCACCAATAGACCCAAGAATCCTATGCTGCAAAAAGAATCAATACTATATCTGTTTGATGAGGCTGGAGTTTTATACCTTTAGTTCAAAGGAGTTAACAGTTAGTAAGGTTCAGTGTCCCAGAAAGAGGTTTCCCAAAGGCTGGAGGGCCCACCAAAGCTCTCTGTGCTCACTCTGTGATGATCTCCACCCTCTTCTTTATCTTTCATGTCCCCATAGCCCGGTAGTACTTTTCCACTGGCATAAAGGGCCAACAATCCTGGCACTTTGAGTTTTAAGGTCACCAGGGGTATTGGGTCCCAACCTCCTCAGATCACAACAAGAACAGACCTGGCCATCTACAACAAAGTTCATGACACCACACCCTCTAAGGGACACTCATGTCCAGGGAAATCAAGCACTGCAGTAAAAAGAACAGTGAATTTAAAGAAAAAAAAGGCCCTAGAAGAGCATATAGAATAGTTTAAATGATCAGAATTGCCTGGGTACTTATTTAAAAAGCAGATTCCTGGACTTCCACTTCAGGCTACTGAATCAGAGCCTCTGGGGACATGGATTCCCAGAACCTATGTTTTAGATAAGCCTCCCCAAGTGATTCTGGTTTAGGTGGCCCTCATTCTCCACTTAAAGGATCACTGGTTTGAATAAAGCTGAAATGTACTGGGGAAATCTGAGAAATTCCTACTTACAAAGAAGCCCAAATGGCTGAAGTCATTAAGCAAAAAAATACAAATGAAAAAGAATTCAGCCTATTTCAGCTAAAGTGATGTAGGTTAGGGAAAAGGTGGGTTTTTTAGTAAGCTGACATTGAATTTTATTATTATTTAGAATGGTGAAAGACAATCGATTTGGCTGCAATATCTTTTTGGACTCTCCTGCAAAAGAGAGTCATTGACATTTAGGTATGTCAATTTTATTCATAAGGAGCAATAATATAAGGCAATTTATTTTTCTAGGCCACTCATGTTTTAAGACATCCAATATTTATCAGCTCTTTACAGTGCAAGTAGTAAAAAGCAAATTAAAACAAATAAGAAATAAGAGCTGAGTGGTAAGTCAATCTTTTTTTTCCATGATTAAAATAAAAATTCTAGCAGGACCTAAGATTTCTGTATGCTTTAGCCTAGGGAATTTGCATCTTCTGGTTCTTTTGCCCTGTTTGATTCATCTCTGTTGCCAGCACGGCATTATTTATTTAATTTTTTCAGGATCGCCATGTGTTTATTATGAGGATTTCCTTTTAATTGCTTGAATACAATCCTCTGCTTCAGCCAGAGCAAAAGACAGTAGATAACAGTATTCATTATCATCATTTGTGGGTGAAATTTGGACACTGATTTGGATAGGGCAATGGGAGCAATGTTATCTTTCCTTAAAAACAATGACATTTCTGTGATTTTTTTTTTTTTTACTTACTTTACTGGGGTTGAGGATTTTTTTTTTTACGTGTAATGATAAAATATTGTGATAGATGGCAGTTTTTCTCTCTTAATTGCACTAAAAGCAAAACACTTATTCCTAAGGAATGGTTGTGCCTTATACAAATACAAATCTTTTTCTTTTCAATATAGAGTAAGCCACTCTCCATTTAAAGGATCAGCCAGCGTACAATCACAGTCCCTGGTAGTCTGCCAAACACAATAGGGCATTAATTAACATGTGCTGGGGGATTCATCAACATGCACAGTGGTAGCGAGCAATTGGAACCTTTTTTTTCCCCCTCCTCTTTCCTCTCTACGTTGGCAGAATTCATGAAAGATCTACTCTAGTATGTAAATCAGTTCTTGCTAAACGCCTAGTAATGGAGTTCCTTTATTTTTCAAAGCTGTTGTCAGAGCTACTCACATATCCTAGAAAGACACTTAACTCTGTCTTTCTCAAGTTTAAATTCCAACTACAGTGGACAAAAATAACATATTTGTTTACTTGTCATGAAGACTGCACTGTAAATAAATCATCTGATAAATTACTCTCCCAAAAAGAACAGAATGAGGTTCATTTCCCTTAATGTTGTACCGGTGGGGATGGCAAGATGACTCTCCCGTTACCCCAGGGTGACAGTTCGCTGGCCTGCTAACTTCCGTGGATGCTGAGAGATGCACACAAGTTATCCTGTATCTAGCATCTACCACCTGGCATGAGCAGGTGAAAAAAATGAGTAAATTTGATTTTAATTAGTTCTCTGGTGGGTCTTTGGTCTCAGTCTTACCTTGTTAAGCCCTTGCTAACTCCCTTTTGTATCTTCTTTGGGACCAAAGGCATGGATTAATCACTCAGACCTCTATGAACCCAATTTTGGACAACAGAAAACCTGTCCTCTTGAAGTGAAAGTAGAATCAGGGAAGTGGAAAAGTGTGTCCACATTTCCCACTTCTGAAAAAATCTGTATACACGTTTCAATTTAGTTTGAGATTTAGACTGTAAAATCTGTGACTAGTTCTTTTTTTTTAATGAAATAATATATGTAAAGTGCTTTGCAAAGTACCTAAAGTGAATGCCTAGGAAATTATTCTTGGAAGTGGTGGCAGAGGTGTTGTTATTATCATTTATTGTCTTTTATAGTCCAGAAATCGCTAGTGTTATAAAAAGCACAATGCAATTTTTCTGTTTTAATCATTTTCAATATATATCAACAAAACGCCTAGTTTGGGCATGTAGAGGAGACACGGAATTTGAAGATTGGGCTTGATCCTCTCAGCCACTCCATAAATGTGTGCCCTTTGTGTGATATGAGCTAGAGAGCAGCAGTTTAGTGATTCCGATGTCTTAGGAGTTGTGCAGACCTGTTTTCTATCCCAGTTTTACTACTGTGTGACCTTGAGCAAATTCTTTAGCTCCAGAGGGGTGCAGTTTTTGCTTTTGTGAAATGGGAATAGCTGTAAGGATTCAATGAGACCATGTGTGGCAAACACTTGGCAGCATCCGGGCACACAGAAAGGACTCTCAGTAACTGGTAGAGACATACTCTTCATATACCAAAAACCTCCCTTCTGCCGTGCGGAAAGACACAGGAAGTGTGCTTTGATCCTGCTCAGGGTGAGACTGGCTCCTTTTCCTCTGGCAAAGAGCAGGGGCTCCTGGTCTACCCGCTCTCAGGCTGAGAAAGCAAGCCGAATGGTAAGCATCTACGTTGCTGCTGCTTCTCCTTGATTTTTCCCCCCAGATTTACACTGTATCATTAGTAGTCAATGAGACTCAGATAATTAAAACTGCTTTTGTGAAAAAAAAAAAAAGCAAAACCAATCATTTTAATAAATAGGAAGTTCTGAAATATTAAAATCTAAAACAAGTGAAAAAAGATCTCTGTAAATACACATTTTTATCTTACTAGAGATTTCTAGGTAAATATTTCTATTTTATGAGCCTTTATGCTATCCTGGATTCCAGCATGATTTTTTTTTAAAATTTCTCTTTGAAATGCTGGAATACTGGGGGCAATGTTCATGCTATAGTTCCTTGAAGTGTGAAGAATTAGTTGTAATATCCTATAAATTGTTTTTCATTGAGAACATTTTGGGGGCAATTAGTACAAATGTGTTGATATGTTTCCTTGGATCCATTTTGCCCTATAGCCCTATTTATATCATATTTGATTTGTGAGATATTAAATAATTTATATGTCCGGTTTACTCTTACACATAACAAGAAATTAAAGGGTAATTTTACTGTATTGAATTTTACAGACTAAAAAATACAATTGAACTTGGATTTTTTGTGGAAAAGAGGTCATAAGCATGGGAGTGTCTACACTCTGCACTTCCTGCTACTATGGGGGAGTCAAGTTAATTCCACAGGAAGAAACTTTCAGAGGAAGACAGTTATGCTTACCTGAAAAAACAGAGTGTCTATTGCGCTTCATATTTGTTGCTTCATTTTAAAGAAATAGATAACTGCTCAATTCCTTATTGGGACAGGGCAGACATACATAGGGTATACTTCATTTTAAAGGATATGGAAATTTGGGCATGTGTTCTTTTTAATTGAGAGCATATAAGAAGTCTGTCTACATGGCTCTTCTGAAATTGCAATTTCAGCGTTAATTGAAGAGACATTTGTAAGAACAACCACAGAAGCTGTTCTTCTTTTCTGGGTTGGGGAAAGCCTCAGAAAAGCACCCCTCCTGTGTGTAATTGAGTCTCGAGGGATTTGGGCTAAAGTGAGATAGGAGTGGAGTGGAAGAGTGCCAGGGCAACAGAACTTGGACTTTTTCCTCTGACTGCTGCTGTCCCTTTATGAAGAGATGGTTACGGTCATTTAAAATAACCATAATTCCCTGGTCTCACCATGTTTGCTGAGAGCATTTATTTATTATAAATGCTAACATGGAGTTTTCTGTGTGCTACGCACCCCTCAGATCACCTTGTAAGCAATAACCCATTTAATCTTCATAACAACCCTATGACTCATGTATCTTTATTATCATCCCCAGTTTACAGGTGAGTGAACTGAGGCATTGAACAAGTAAGAAACTGGCCTAAGGTCTCCCAGCTAGGAAGCAGTTGAGCTGGGATTGCAATCCCAGACAGATTGGCTCCAATTTCCATGCTTTTAATCAACAGGCCATCCTGCTTCTCCAGCAAGCTGCTTTAATCTTTTTTTTATTTTTCAATGAAAAATGGAATCGAACGGAGGGAGACGATGGGCGGCAGAGGAAGGGAACCTACAGCAGCCTGTCACCCACTGAAGGCCACCAGCGTGCGTATCTGGTGTCCATTCAGGCCCAAAACTGAGGCTAGGACTGATTGCAGCAAACTCTTACTAATTCAACAAGCAACAAACCAGAATTCAACAACCTTAATTAATTGACTTGTGGTTACATTCTTGCAGATTATTCAGTGTTTTGTAAAGAATGCATAACATCTAATCAGTTAAGGACTACCAGTGACTTTGAATTACATATTATTTTGAATAAATCAGCATTGGCTTAACAAACCTTTATAAGTTATTAACGGCTATATCTTTGTTGGTATAAAAAAACATGATTGATATCAGTTTATTTTAAAATGGCTGTAATTTGAAGCAATTGCCAAGATCTCCCATGGTTTTTGTTAAAGATCCTGGAAGAATAAATTATTAAGCAGCCAAGTCTTTGCGCTACCATCTTTACTCCTCCCTGGATTAGCCAGCGTCAGTTTTACGGACTGGAAAGAAATGAGAGAGGAAAAGAAGAGGATCGTTTTAAGAGAATTTTCCCCATGTTTTTTAAGAACACTTGTTCTGAAAATATTCTCCACAGCTAATATACAATACATGGCATAGACCCAATAATCTTCCACGCATATGTAGCTGCGTGTGTGTGTGTGTGTGGCATGAGTGTGTAAAAGGTAATCTTGCCAACTACCAATGACATACACACAGAAACGCCATATTCAGAACTAAGACCTCATGATCTGAAATAATTTAACTTTCTTAGATATCTAACTTTTGTGTTCTCAGCAAAGACCACTAAAGTAAGGTTAGGACTACAAAACTCAGGAGAACTGGAGTCCCATATGCCGTTTTCACAGGCTTGCCACATGGTAAGGACCTCTTCCTGCCCCTTCCCCTCTTCCCCCACCTCAATCACACAAGCGTACGTGTGTACACACAGCCACACATTCACATACTGATGCTGCATTTATAAACCACAGTCTGTCGGAGAATGAAGAACGGGCGTCAGTTAACTGAGTATTTTTGTCTACCCTGACATGTAACAATTTGTCTCATTTTTCTCCCTGCCATCAGAGAGCCCAAAACCATCAGCAATTAAACTGACTCTTTTTCTTTTTTTAATCAAATTACCTACTGTTCCCTACTAAAGCCACCTGCTTTGGCAATGACCGAACGCTGCCCGTGACCCATTCGGAGGCTTCTCTTTCCTTGCACCC
Source organism: Pseudorca crassidens (assembly GCF_039906515.1). Classification (NCBI taxonomy): domain Eukaryota; kingdom Metazoa; phylum Chordata; class Mammalia; order Artiodactyla; family Delphinidae; genus Pseudorca; species Pseudorca crassidens. Next base: position 70,111,895 of record NC_090298.1, read on the forward strand.
TCCTTTCCAGGGTACCCTCACTGCCTTCCCTGCATTCCCTCTTGCAACTATTGCTTTTGGAGTGGGGCTCTCAGCCTCCTCTCTGTGGAACTGAAGTTCACATTTCTTATTAACCCATTGCCTCTCTGACACATTTTGGTGGAAGACCTCTTTCTAATTCCTATTAAGTATAAATTACTGTATAGCTCACAGGGGACACAAACTAATTTGCAAAATTCTGCAATCCTCAGTGGCCTTTCCTGTCAATAGGGTCGATGAGCCCTTGTGCTTGGTGAGGGAGGGAGGGAGGGGGGATGATATACTAAGACAGCGTGAGGTGCTGTCCTTCCTCTTCATGTATTTAATATTTACCTTATTGATACTGCAATGGACATAGTTCTGAGACTTCTAAGAGACCCAGTGCAGCACTTCCCATGCAGAGGGAGCTCAGTACCGACGCCAAATACAAAGCACCATGGTTACTTTCAGACACAGAGTGATGCTGTGCTGGGAAACTGAGTTTGAGGGCTATATTCAGATCAGAGACAGGTGACAAATGTTGGCACAGATGATTTATTTCTCCAAAGGAATTTACCTTGACACATGTGAGTTGGGAGAAGGAATGGGAGAAGCAGTTTCTGGATTTTGTTTTGTTTTTGTTTCTTACCAATAAATATTTTTGAAGGTGTCTGTAGCAATCATCTTTGACACTTTTTAGTGAATCATTTGGTGGTCCCATTCAAAGTTTTAAAATACTTCTGTATAAATCTGATGATAAATGCTTTATTGTCATTCCTTGTTTAAATGAACAATATTAAAGAAAGTAGAAGAAACTCTTTGGAGTCTTGTCTCCCATTGACATTCAAGGGCTTTTCATGTGTAAGATCTGTCAAGGTTAATGAAAGTTACCCCTGCAATTCCTTAGGAACTGGTGGGAGAATAGATCATTTAATTTCTCTTCAGATGGCATCATCTGACGCCATCCCCACATGGAGTACCTGATCTGTTGGAGAAGTGAAGGACGCAAGTCGGATGAACTGGAAGCTGACATACACAGTGGGTCACGTAAAACTGAAATTAACTTTTCTATTTCTATTTATCATCTGCCTAATTAACGTTATGTGACCAAACTACCAGAATGGAATATTATTTAAATCTTTTCACCCCATTGGAACATTTACTCTGCCCTCACAAAGCAGAGTGAATTGAGAGGCAAAACCTGAAGATACTTGCTTGGCCCAAAATAAGTAACAAAATAACATTTCTTTTTGGAAATTGCAAGATTTTAAAATTTCAAATGGAAAAGCCGAGCTATGTGTTCCTGGCTTTATTTTATTTAAAGTCATATTTCACGGGGCTCTCCTGGTGGCACAGTGCTTAAGCATCGCCTGTCAATGCAGGGGACACAGGTTCGAGCCCTGGTCCGGGAAGATCCCACATGCCGCAGAGCAACTAAGCCCGTGCGCCACAACTACTAAGCCTGAGTTCTAGAGCCCGTGAGCCACAACTACTGAAGCCCGTGCACCTAGAGCCCATGCTCCGCAACAAGAGAAGCCACTGCAGTGAGAAGCCCACTCACCGCAACGAAGAGTAGCCCCCCGCTCACCGCAACTAGAGAAAGCCTGCACGCACAGCAACAAAGACCCAATGAAGCCAAAAATAAATGAATAAATAAAATAAAGTAATATTTCACCATGTCTGATAGTCATCCCTGAACATTTGTGCTTAGTTATCATGAATGAAAACTGTTCTCTCAGTGCACAAACACTGGATTGAAGGGATCATTAATTTCATCTCAAAGGTGACCAAAATAATCATTGTCAGTGATCCTACTTGACTCTTCAACAGAAAACATGACTCACAGACTATGCCTACAAAGTATGCATAAAAATGCATTAAGACCTTTGCACCAAGTTCATCGGAACCCAAAATTGGTTGATGGCATTAGAAACTGCTTTTGCCAAGATCAGAAGCCTATCAGCCAAGTCAGAGGAGATGGTTTCTGAGCGTATCTGAGCTCTCACGATGGCCTGTGAGGCCCCACTTGATGTGGCCTGCCACCCCACCCCTGCCCAGTTATCTACTCCTCCCAGCCTCTCTGGCTTCCTGCAGTCACCCTGGATCCTTCCTGTTCCTCCACACGCCAAACACACTTGTGATGTCAGGGCCTCTGTACTTGCTGTTTCCTCTGCCTAGAAAGCTTCTCCCCCTGTATCTTCATGGTTTATTCCATCAGTGACTTCACGTTTTTGCTTAAAGTCATCAAAGATGTCTCCCCCATCATCATTTGCAAAAGAGCACCCCATCATCACCCTCTGTCCCCCTTCAACTGCTTTATTTTTCTTCCCGTCACTTATCACCATCTGATATATTTTATATACATATATATACATACACACACACACACACACACACACACACACACACACACTTTTAAAAAATGTCTCCTTCCATATTCCCCAACACCAAAATGTGAGATCTACAAGGGTTCTTTTTGTTCACTGCACTTTCCTCAGCCCCCAGAATATTGCTTGGCCCATAGGAGACCCTCAATAAGTATTAGCTGAAAGAATGAAGGGTTTCTCCTTTGACCCATTCTTAACAACAGCCATATCATTCTCCAAAAACGGTACTTGAGGGAGGCAGCATAGTTAGTGGCAAGAACTTGACTTTGTGGATTGAGACCTGAGCTTAAATCACAATTTTATAATTTATAAACTATGAAAACTGGAGCAAGATAGATAATAACTCTGAGTCTAACTTTCCTCATCTGTAACATTGTTATGGTGATATCTATCTTACTGAGACATTTAAAAAATGTAAATCAGTTTCTACTACACAGTCACTTTTAATATATATGTACTTAAAAATATTGAAACTTCATAATCTAGGAGGCATGAATTCTCTTGTATAACTTGTAGAGTTTAAGAATTGTCACTTTTAAAATTCTTTTGCTGAAGCAGATAAAACTGCTTCAAGTCCCTTCTTCATTGGATAGAGGGAAAGTCAACATTAGTGACAATTTGGGAATCTCCTACAACTTGGGTCATGTAAGAATTCCAGGGTCTTACTCACTCCAGACTGTTTGATGAAGTGCCTTCTGGCCTTCAGTCCACACTAGCCCCCTGATAGGTTCATCGCCTGAGACAGCAAGGTCCCTTGAAGACACGTAGCTCCACTGCTCCAAATTGGAGACAGAGGAGCTAGTGTCCACCCTCTCCAGGTACTGCCATAACTGCTTCCATCTGAGGTCTAGACACCTCTTTGTGATGCTTCATGAGACCAAATCTCTGTTCCGATCACTTGCAGAACCAGCAAGACCCTAGCCCCTTCCTTGCCTTATCTCTCGAAGAACTCTTCAAGCCTCTCTCAATTCTTCAAGTAGCTCACGTTGGACACTCCTAATCCTTGGGGGTCTCCTCCTATTGGCAAGTACAGACCCATCATGAATAAGAGGCTGAGCTGTTTTAAACCAAAGTCCTGGGTGAGATTGTCAGTAGATTCTTGGATATTTCACAACTCTTAGTCACAGGAAGACAAAAAGACTTGGCGATTTTCTTAAGTTGTGTGAAGGTGAAATATGTATATCAGTAAGAATAGAACACAAATGATCCCATTAATTATCCTGCTAAAATTGAACCCAGTCAGGATTCTTGAAAGTGCAGATGATACACTAGGATCTCCTTCATCCCAATCACGTTAAACATCCCATAAAAGAAATTTTACCTCAACTGAGAATTCTTACATGTTTGAGTATCAGGTCCTTTCCAGGCTTCACCGGCCAAAGGGTCAAATCAAGGAATAGGAGACAGAACACCAACAGCAAAACAAGATTTATGGTTGTGATGCCTCACTGGAATAATTTCAGGAACTCTTCCCTAAGTTACTTCTCTCACAAGTTCTACTTTTAATTACTTTCTTTCAGTGCTGCTTTGGCTTTTTTAGTCAGCTTTTGTTTTCAAGTTCCAGGTACAGAGGTATGTTCTCCCATATTATCTTCTGTGAGGCTATAAAGTGAAGCTATTGAAATGAAGCTGGATGAACGGTATCGCTACTTCTGATTATCTCTGAATATATCTCTGATTCAGAGATAATCATTTATTTAAGCAGCCCACTATTCATGATGCTGTGATTGTCTAAGGGACAGAGGGAGGAATATACTATAATCCAGGAAGGGGTGGGAAGTGGGAATCTTACAAAATAATTTGGAGAAAACATCTACCAGTCCTCAGAAGACTATTCATGGCAGGAATAAAATGTGTTGATAATACATCTAGCAAGAGGATATGATGTGGATGAAATAACTCTTCTGGGATAAGAGTGTGAGAGATTCCAGGGGCTTGGGGTTTCCGAGGAATAGAAAAAATCATGAAATTCTTAAGAAAAATGACTAGGTACTGGCATCCTCATCAGATGTTTATCTGGAGATCTGAGTAGAAATAGGAATTTCTAGTTGAACTATATTTCTTTGAAGGCAAAATAAGTTTAGAACTACACATGGATGTCCAAATTTAAGGATGTTACATTGAGGCAAGTAAAATACATTTCATGACACTGGAACATATGAGTCATCCAGCCTTTTTGCAGTGTCTGTCAATGTATTACCTTCACAGTGATCACATTTCCTTTCCCTTTCTAGATTGTAACCTTTAGTTGTAGCAATTTTAAGTATAAGAAGAACTAAGATTTTGTACACTAAGTTCAACATCTCAAGCCAGGAGAGAATATCTAAATTAATGCCTCTCTGATTTTTAGAAAATGGTTTCCTAGTTTTGAAATTGCAAAAGACTAATGCCACATTTCAAAGCTTATATACGAAAATATTTCTATTCTTAATTATAAATGAAAGAACAGCACTTTTTAAATCCAGTTTCCTTAAGAGCATTGCCTTTCCACTGTTCCATTGTCTGCCCACTCCAAATATTGAGTACAAATGTGGAGCCACTAATTTCACTATTTCAGTATCATTTTGTTTGCTTCAGCTGTCATAAAGGCTAAATATTTAGCAAGCGATTGGATAAAAAGCCACATGACACTAAAATGAATAGAATGTGTTTGATCTGTCACTCACCTATGTACACTACAAATAATTGATCTGTTAGGCCATCAGAAGAGTGCTAGCCCACCTTCCAGTTCTATTAATCTCGTGCACAATAACCTGGTTTGCCTGAAAACCATACTGAGCTGAAATTCTTGCTGCCATTTCATCTCTCCCATTTCAATGGTCTCATTTTTTTCAAAATAGAATTTTATTTTTCAGAGCTAAGAGTAAAATAAAATTTAGAAAGAGATCATTTATATCTGTCTTTACTAATCAGAGCTTGAATTTGTAAAGTGTAGGTACCTTTTCCATTAGCTATAAAAGTCCGAGGAAGAGAATTGGATGGAGGTGGGTGGGGCTTACTGAGCATTGCATTTGAAAAATATGATGACATTGTATGTGATCTAATCAATGTATTTTACTTCTTATAACTTTTCCAAAAGTCAAAATTTAGAAATAAAATTGTCCAAAACTTAGAAATAAACTTGAAAGTTTATTTCTTAAAAGCCAGAGAAATATCTTTTCATCCAGTTTTGTTACAGAATACAGACAAGGTATGGTTTCTGATTCCATATAACTCAGAAGTAATTCTGAGTATTTTTATAAAATAACAATATACAATTTCTACTAGACTTAGAGTCACAAAATCACCAGTTACTATGGAGTTTCTTAATGATTTAGTTTGGTTCCCAAATAGACACGAATACTCGTGTGTGACATAGATTATCTGTGACTTCTATATTCCTCTGATTTAGTTCCAACAGAAGAGGGAGAAAAAAGAGAATTCAAGTTCAAGAAAAATCTTTAGCAGTATAGGCAAAAACAGATAAATTATACATGAGAAGAAAGAAACAATATTTTATGAGCTTTACAAATCACAATTCTGATAGACACGGTTTTGTTCAAAAACTCCCAATTTCCTATAGTATCACAACCAAATTCTTTAGCAAAGTCATCAAGCATCAACAGAATTGTTCACTCTTGACTTCCATCACTCCACCTCAAGGAGCTTATTTGTACCCAGTCCAGCTACTCCATATCATACAAAAATGTCCTGCTTTTGCCCACCTTCGTGCTTTTCCTCTTGCCCTTGTCCTCTCTGGGATGTATCAGTTGTATCAGATCATTCCTGTCCCTCTTCTACTGCTACCCCAACTGAATGTGTCTTTCAAGGCTGTGTTTAAGTGGTTTCTCCTCTGGGAAATCTTCCATAATTCAGCCAGAAGAAATCTCCCTGTTTTGTTCTGGTGGAATTTTGTGACTTTCTGTCCTTATTCATCATAGTGTACCTTTTATTTTAGTTGTGCACTTTATTTTTTCATCAGATTGTAAAATTCTTTAGAGAAGATGCCTTATTCATTTTTATTATATCGCCCCATGATCCTAGTGCAATACCTGACTGGTAGCAGGAGATCAAGAAATATTTGTTACATTCAACTGAACTGAATTAACACTGACTCCGCAGAGAATCCAACAGCCAAGATTAGGTGGTTTAGTGTATTTGTGAAGGAGATTTCTGTCTCTCTGCCTCTTTTCCTTTTAAGTGAATTTGGAATATTTAAAACCATTTAAGGAAAAATTAGAGGTTTTAAAAATTAGTCATGAGCATATTTCTCATAATATTCTAATCAAACGTAAAATAGATAGAAAGATAAAATAAGCTGGAATCAGCACTGTATGGTCCTCAAAATATACATTGGGTGTGATTATGAAAAATTACCAGGGAGATGGCTTTGGGGCTAATGACTACACAAGTTATTTAAATTGTCTGTCATTTAGAAGTGGCATACCTTGATGTTCCACCTTGACTGAACTTGAGGCTCTTGTCAAAGGGAACCCACCAATCTGAAGAGGAAAAGTTGTACAACCTTAATAACCACCCAGTACTTTTCGGTGAACTGTGTTCTTCCACTGGGACAAATGCCTTCTAATATTTTATATATTGCTGGTCAGTGACTTAAAAAAAAAAACCTACCCAATTGCAGTCTGCCATTCAAAAGGAATATTTCTACAAAGAAAAAGATGTGAAAATGTAGGCATTCAAGTGAAAATTCAATCCTTCACAGTACAGAGCCTCTGCGAAGTCTTTTAAATGACCCTTTTTATCATGGTGCCATGTCTGTACCTTTCTGAATAGTGAGACCTGGTAAGAAAAATAGATGTATGTATACAAGTGGTTGAGTAATGTATTACTCGTATGCACTTTGTTCTTTTTGGCAAACTGACCTTATCAAAGGGAAGAAAGCTATACATTGTGACAAGCTGAGCCTTACCAGAAAGTCTGAATTAGAAGTGCGAGTCCTCTGTTATCTGGATTAAAATGTGATCAGAACAAAAAAAATTTTTTGCCATTTAACCTCTTGAGAAGTGGAGATGCTGGGGAATTGAGTTCCTTTTAAACCAAAACCATTAGATTTCACCATCAGAGATGATTCGCATTAAAAACAATAATAATAATACTATTTTCCTCTAAACCCTTGTCAGTTTTTTTGTAGTGGTCAAATAAAGTGTTAGATTTTTTTTTAATTGTCTATACTTTCATAGAGAACTATTATAAGAAGGTGGTGACCAAATATCCTTCCTCACTTCATCCAGGGCAAATACTGTGCCTTGTTTTCTACCTCCATCAATAAATTTTAAGTGGAAAACTGAACTTTTGCATTTATTGTGCAGTAATTAGAAGGCCTTGGCAGTTACCTGAGAAGCCCCTTGGAATTCAAAAATACTCTTTCCTCATGCTGATTTAACCATTTTAGTGCAAATACCAAACTATGTTTAAAATCAGTTAGTGGAGGAATGGTGAACCAAATTCATTCCTTTAAAAATAAACAGACACGTGGGAGTCAAACTTGCTCATCTGCAGATCTTTTTTCCTTTGTAATAAACAACCCCTGTTTAGTACATAAAAGTACGTAAAAATGGACAAAATAATCTGAAATGGATAAAGCCAAGAGGGAAAAAAGTGGCATCTGACATAGCACACAGGCACATAGAACTATCGCTTTTTTATTCACATTAAGAGTGTGTATGTTGCTACTGCCCAGTTACTGTGCATGTGAATTCTCCAGATCCAGACGTATTTGCCCAATTAATTACTCTGCTGTTCAACAATGATGGGTAATGGTCCAAGCAGCCTGCTTCTCCTCAGATCACCGGTGGAATTCACACACGCATAATGTCCCCTCTTCAGAAAATGATCCCAACAAGCTCTATAATTATTTTTTTCTTCTGAAATAAAGGCATCAATTCAATTATATGTTAAAACAGTTTGTAGGAGAAGAAATGGAAATGAAGCAGGATCTCTCTCTCTCTCTCTCTCTCTTTACCTTTCTGGGTAGGAAGCTGGAAGGCGAGCTTCCCCCACTCTACTATTTCCAGGAGCAAACTTCGATATTAAAAAATAATTGCTGATCAAAATTGTTCATCATTACCCTTAGTCTGTTGGTTTGCAATAGTTTTCTTCATTAATACAGATAAAGGTGTGTTCTTCCACGTTCAATTATATATGCTATCCCTCCGTGCTGGTAGGCAGATGACTAAGCTTTTGATGTAGCAGATCAAACAAAGAACCGTCGTGTACAAATGCACAGAGGTCCCATAAACGGGGCTAATTAGCATTGTAATTAACTCGCGTGATGACTAAAACAAAATCAGAGTAACCCAAGAATCACTTAGAAAGGATACCAAGTGGTGTGCCCCCTGCCCCCTCCTCTTTGTTTCTAGTGATGGGGGGAGTCCTGAGTCACTCCTTCTCCCAGCCTCCCCGCCTTCTCGGGGCGCAAGCCCGGACAGAAAAGCATGCGCAGGGCTCGCCGGTGTCTGCTGTAACGAAGCTGTCCGGATTTTAGTGCAGTGCTGGATGTTGCCAGTTAAAGGTAGCTTAGGAAAAAGATCTTCCTCCTTTGCCTTTACTGAAATGGACAGACACAGTTCTCTTTGTTGGCAGGAGAACTGGAAGCAAGAATGAACATGTGGGCTTCTTTTCACAGGGACTTACCTGCTTAGTTAGGGGTAGATGTAAGTATAGTACCTGGAGTTCTAGTCCCACACTTCCACACTGACATCCTTATAAAATAGAAATCCCTGAATGGGGCCCACAGGCCTCAGTGGTTTTCTTGGGAATTTTACATGTAATGGTTAAGGCATCTTGCTACTTGGTAACAGGATTCTTACTAATTTTATCCAATTACGAAAAATAGTTCCAAGGTTTTATCCAGAGCAAGGGAGGATAGAGACTACCAATAAAAATCAAAGGGAAAAATGACCAGTGCAGGAAAACAAGGCAATAGTTGGAACAGCTTAATTCACTCTTTAAATAATTTGTGTCACCTAAGATTAACAATTTCCTATTCAAGCGTTTTCATCCTTTATTTCATTTGATCCTTACAATGACTCTGCAGAAGACGTACAGATTTGATTCCCATTTTACAGAATAGGAAATGGGAGGTGCTAAGTGACAGAAGATGCTCTAGTTCAGGGACGCTTCTGTTATGGCAAGCTGACCATGCTTAAAGCTTGCATTTCTTTTAGGTCAGTGAGACTGGTAAGGGCTTTGTTTTGTTTTTCCATTAGTCTTGGTCTAACTTAAACTCAGTCGTTATTTCAAATTTAAATTTTCTGACAAATGAAATTGCCTCCAGTTTGTTGTTATCTTCAAACCTCTCTGAACATATGAAATATCAATCATTATTGAAAAAAAGTAGACCAATTCTACTATAACATCTTTAGCATCATATAAAATTGATAACCTCTAAATCACAACATATCCACAGTTTTCCAGTCATTAGAGTAGGATTTACTGAAAATAGATACTTTACTCCCTTTTTCAAAGCCCAATGTCTATGTATTTTGGGGAGAATTACATTTGTAATAATAATTGCTACAACTTTAAAGGTATATTCATGTGATTAGCATCCACGACAATATAAAAATTTTGACTTAATGAGTCAATTGGTCATTTGATTTATTGTCTACCTCAGTTTACCTACATTTGATAGAATTTGATCAATTAGTTTCTAAAACAGCAGATTTAGTCTTGTGTTAAATGTAGCTAGCCTAAATGGCTGTATTAGATTGTTGATTGTCAGGATTGATGATGAAAGCTTGGTAAATATTCATAAAATGTGATTTGAGATTTCCTAAAGGATCAATCTGACAGAAATAAAATGGATACATTATTAGCAAAAACTTATGTTCACATCCTGTGTGATACGTGAGCACTTTTAATTAAGACACAGTTTGTTCTTGGTACCCGCCACAAAATTAAGTATGGATGAGTTTGCTCTGAACATAAAAGAAATAATAAAAGACCTAAAGATAGGCATTTGGAGTGACTACTGGGAATCAGACAGCTGATCCAAAGAAAGTACATATCTTCTGTTTGTGCTGTCCTCTTTTATGGAAAGAATGTGGGAAAATGAAATTAGAAGTACACTGGCTACTATTTAGCCAGCTTAATTGTGATACGTGGCACAGGAGTAAGTGGGCAGAAGGGTGATCAGTGGTCCGTGACGGTAAGGCTGACACAATAGGTTCCTCGTACCCCTCTCCTCAGTCTTCAGATTTATAATAATTGGTGTTTAGAAATGGAGAAGGGAAGATTCCAATGCAGATTTCTTTTAAATTTTCAAACTAAAAAATAATTTTGGACATTTACTCCCTGATTTTGAAATTTAAAGACAACAGATACAAGACGCCCATTTTCAAAACAGTAGAGAAGCGTATATCTGGCAGTGTGGAGCACAATATGATATCCTGAACTTATCATTTGAGTATGAAAGTAGCATTTAACAGGTCAGTTAAATGAAGTAAGATTTTTTTCAGGAGAAAAAAATTAAGGATAAAAGGAAATATTATCACACATCAAGACACAAAAATATGTCGATGCTCTATGGGACAAACTGAAATGGCAAAAGAGTTAACAAACTAATAAGGGCAGTGTGGCAATAGAAAATATGCAATATGATCTATTGCATTCACTTTAGCATTATGCTGTTTTTATTACTGCATTTCTTCATGATAGTGCCTGCATCCTCTGCCTTTTCTTTCATCCTCTCCATCTGGGGTCCAAAGGGGGGCTTTTTGGCACCCATGACCCCCTGAAATTGCATGCAGATTTCTTATGCAAGTGTATTTGTATACTTGTGAGACGATGATCCATCGCTTTTGCCAGATCCACTAAGAGGCACATGCCCCCAAATGGTTAAAATTCAGCATCCTATAGCTAATTAATAACAACTTCCCAATGATGTTCTTTCCTTTAAAATTTCTTCATCCAGACCTTCAGTGCTTCTCAACCTGACTATGCCTCCCAGACGCCTTCCCTCCCTCCTGTCTCCCTTCTCTAACTCATCTTCCATAGCAAAAACCACCATATCAACTTCTTAAAACATCATCTGTATCGTGTCTCAAATTCAAACAGACAAACCACTGGTGGCTTTCCCTTTACCTACAGTGTCAAGTTTAGACTTCTCATTTGGCATTCAAATCCACCTCATATTGGATTCTCTACCACCTCTACCAAGAGTAGCTGACGTTTACAGAGTGGGATTAATGGGCCAGCAACTGTGCTAACTGCTTTGCATAAATGAACTCATGTAATCTCTCAGATGGCTCTATTATATCAGTCCTATTCTAATCATAACACTTGCAGATGCTTTATCGAGGCTTAAGAGGTGAAGTCATCTGCCCAAATTTGCATAGCTAGTAAGTGACCGATCCAGAATTCAAACCCAGGCAGCTTGGCCTTGCCTGAGTTTTTCGCCATGAAGTTCCCTCCTGCCCACCTAATTTACTTCTTGCCAACTGAACTTTCGGCTCTAGACAGCAGGGGACCCTCACAGTCAACTGAGCAAAGCACATTTCTGACCTCAAGCCTTTTTCATACTCCATCCTCCCCATTATCCAAGGTTGAGCTCAAGTCTCACCTCTTCTATAATAGTCATTAAGCTCTCTCTCTTAGAACCATAGCATTCATTGCCCGCCCCCCTTGCGCTGGTCATACATAATTTTGCCTTGCAACTTTTTTTCTGATTGGACAGGAAGCCACTGGTGGGAGGGACTTTGATCTTAGGTTTTTGTTATACCATCTTCAGCACATCGACCAGTGGCTTTCATCAAGTGTGCATTCAAAAAACTTATTGAGAGAATAAATTAACCTGAACTTCCACAGAATGTCATGTTTGAAAAATGAAACTATAATTCGTTCTCTTAACATTCTATTATATCTTGATAAAATCTCCTGTATATGGTGGCTGGTGGGCTTATCAGCCATTGCTACCATGCTGAAACTGGTTTTCTATATTTTTTCAGTTTGCCCAGGTAAATCTGATAGGCAATAAAAGGAAACTCCCCAAGGTGAGTGCCTGTGCGTGTGTGTGTGCATTGGGTGAGGTATTCATTTTCATTTAAGAGAGGATCTATTATCAATAATTTTAAAAAAGAAACTACGCTGCCAGTTTTTTTCATTTAAATGAATTCAGTGCTGCTGCGTTAGCTCTCTCTCTCTCAAGAAAAGGATCTATTTAGAGTAGAATGTCTCTCTGATCCAGAGTCAGAATTTCTGCTCAAGGAGGCCAAGAAAATTTGAAGGATTCACTTTACTAGGAAATTCTTGGAGCAGTTAGATTCTTTGGTTCTTTTAATCCTTCGTGGGGATATATGGAGAGCACAAGTCTCTAGTGCTTGGGCCAATGTCAGATTTCCCCATCAACACATCTTTGGGGTCTGGATTCTTTCTCACCATCAGACACTCTAGCACCAACTGACAGAAAGACAAGGAAGAAAGAGCTCTACCCACGTGCTTGAGAAATCAACTGTCTCAGCTAGGCAGAACTGCCTAAGCTGAAACTCTTTGTTTTCTTCTCTTACATGCACACAGGACATGTTGTGTCTTTCATATCTAATGAAAACACATATAACCCATTTTATTGTTCAACTTTTTAAAAAATGTGGTATGGAAGATATTTTGTATAATAAATCATATTACAGTCAATTTGAGAAATTACGTATACATGTATGTGCAATTTTAATAGAATGTCTTTACTATTTTAAAAGTCCTTTTGAAATTTCTAAAAGTAACTCACTCCAGAAGCATCTAATCACTCAGCGGATAACACCCAGGGCTTAGATGCATCGCTATAAATGACTCAGCTTTCCTTTTAATAGTTTAAAATGTAGGGCTTAGACTAAATCAGGAATCACTTAGATGCTTACAGATGGAAGGCAGATAATGAATGCTGGAAGTGGGCTTGGTGGAAATCTCTCTAAGAAGTGCAGAGGACTAAGGCAAATTGGAGAAAGTATGCCCTGTCTAAAGAGAATAGCTGATGTTCAGTCCCAGCTGATTTTACCCTACGAGAAAAAGAATCCAGTGTTACAAAACCTTCTAGTTCTTCACAAGAAGCAGGGTTTTTAAACAATGTGAAACTCCATGGTTTTGGGGTTAAAAATTTTTTTTTTGAAAACTAGGCAGGCCAAACAAAGCATATATGTGGATGGGATCTGGCCTTGAAGCTCCAATTCTTACTGTGGACAAAATGATCCACCCCTGCTGCTTTTTGACCAATGCAACATGTACAAATATATGCAGCTATTTCCAACATATGCTGTTTTCAAAAACACTTTAAAAATATCCATAATTATAATGTCATAATCAGTGTAGCCTAATTAAGAACAATTCCTCTTAGATACTCTATTACTAATTTTTGGTAGATGGAGGAATGGTAATAGCTATAATGTATTGTAACTTCCACAAAACTTTTCATTTTGGTCCTCCTGATGAGCTCATCCATAAACTATGGTTAAGACTAACTATCCAGGTGGATATACAACTGTATCCAGAGAAAGTTATTGGATTCTAAACCATCCCAGAAAATGTTTAACAAATAACATTCTATAAGGGTTAGTCTTGACCTCATCTTATTTAATAATGTTTTCCTAGTGTATATGATAGATCAAATGTTATTCCTCATTCTAAGACAGGGTAATTGATGACCTGTCATCCAGTCTGGCTCAGTCGTAACCCTTGGACAGGGTAACTCTTCTTTGGAGCATTCCACAGAGTACATTGGATGGATATCACAGAAATGTAAGAAATAAAAATTGCTTCCACTTTAAAGGCTTTGAATATGACTTAAGATTTCAAACACATATGTGAAATGAAATAACAAGTTTATTGTACAAACTGATGCGGTAGAAATTAAAGATGAGTAGTGCCAAGACAGAGAGGAATTCAATCAACTGAGATCAACCACCACAAACTCTCTGAAGAAGAGTCTTATATTGGACTTTGAAGAATGTCCAAGGCCAGGCAAGGCAGAGATTAACAAGCCATGCTAGGTCTACTGTATTTAATATTTAGTGGTCAGACGAATGAGTCAAGTTCAAGAATCTCTAGGCAAATGAGATAAATGCCTGTAGACATGAACAAGGGATGAACGGTGCCATTTCACAATCCTTAAAATAGAACAATGATACAGAATCTGTGAAAGAGTGTAATTACTAAATTAATTCATTAAAGTTAGTTCTAATATTGTATTAAATCCAGTTTGTTAGCATTATGACACTTGATTTTGACCAAAGAATAATGCTTTGATTTTTGACATACCTGATTGGAGTTCTGGGCCTGCTTTTTCTAAAAAGTGAATATTGTAAATATATGGCTATTTACAAATCCATATTCAGTTCCATTTAAGAAGCATTTAGGAAAAGTCACAGGCTCTACAATCAAACAAATGATATATTTGAAGAATATGGAACAGTTTCTGATACACATTAGTAATCAGCATGGCAGGGAGGAAAGAAGATGTGCGGGGAAATGAAGCAGGCGTGGGTTTGAATCTATTTTATCATTTGATAGCCTGGTGATCATGGGCAAATCTACCAAATTCTCTTAGTCCAAGTTTCTTCATGTGTAAAATACGAGTAGTTCCTATTTTGTGAGACTGTTCGCTAAAGATGAGCAAAAATAAAATGTAAATCATCGCAGAAGACATTAAATAGCTATTCTTAAAATTTTCATTGTTACTCATATAACAATTGTAACTTCTTATAAAATTCACAAGCACTCAGGTAATGAATCAATTTCTAAATTGCTACTGTAATAAAGGCAGGACATCCTTCTTAAGTTAGGAACTTAAGGTTTTGTAAACAGAAATATATTACTTAAATTTCTTTATCTTTAGTTCTTAATTCAGATGTTAATCAGTTCAGAATCTTAGCTACACTTTTCTACAAAGTATAATCAGATCTTTGCAATAGGTTAAGTTACTGTGTTTTTGATGCAGAAAAAAAGATGATTCCCCCTAGGGTTCTTGTAGAAAATTAATTTTCTAATTTCTAAACCTCACTGTGATTCAGAATGCCTTGTTGAGTCTTGAACACATGTATTGTTTTAAATACAGCAGATGTTTCTGTGTGGGGCATGGCTTTCCACCCTCTGCTTCACTTGTGAGGCAGTTAGAATGGGGTAATGCGACAGCCTATCTGTGCAGCCCAAAAGGGGTGTATAGCCCAGAAAAAGTGAAAGAAGGACCCACTCTCCAGAATGTCTGCTATGTGCAGCATTAGGTGGAGAACACCTGAGCAAGGACATTCATTAGGAGATTTCTATACACCAAACACACTCCCACACATGAAAGGGAGGAAAGGGCCCCCTTGATTTATGTTTATGAGGTTGCAAATCATTCCTACAGAAAATACAGAAAGACTCTCCCTCAGGTATATAACATAACTGCCAAAGTCAATTAATTCCATCAATTCCATTAAAAACATCTGAATAAAACCTGGAAAATTCAGATATCTGTATTGATCTAAATATTTCTCTTTACACATTATATATATGTGTGTGTGTGTGTGTGTGTGTGTGTGTGTGTGTATACATATATATATATCCAGTTAAATTCATTCTAAGATAAAAATAGGCAAAAAGAAAGAGACGCAAAATGTAATGCTAACACAGAATTGTTTTCACCAGGATTCAATCCTAACACCTAAAGAATGAGCCAAATTATTTTATCCTTAAAGAGACCAAGGTTAAATTATGAAGATCTTAACATTTTCTGTATCAAAATATTTTGAATCATAATCTGAATTCTCCTTTTCTCTAGTTTTATAGACGGAGTTTCTTTGTTTATTTCACTCCATGCAGAAAGGATACAAAAAAGAAAAAGAAAATTACCTATGTGAGTTTAGTAAGATTAAAACACATACATTAACTAATCATAAATAGTTGATTTTTGTTTGTTTAAATACTTGTGGATTTCTTGCTTTCAGTAATTTTGAATATCAAATTCATAGCAGCCTGTGGCCTAAAAAATTATCAACTATACATATTTTAAAGCACCATTTTCCTATCATAAAGCTACAAACATCTGCACTGATTACAATTAAAAACAGTGTAAAAGATTAACACTCCAATTATAGCTTCTTGTTCTCATCAAAATTCACGACAGTCCTCAGACAGCAATGTGTGTGATGCCCATATGCCTTTTTCTCTGAAATGAAACCTTCCTGAGACTCCCCCCCCCACTTCTTTAAAACAATGAATATGTGTAGTTGTAGTGAATTTATCTTTATCAGAAAAGTAAGATTTTATTGTCATATTTTCAAAATTCTTTGGAAGTCTATTTTTTCTGTCTGTGTGAATCTTCTTAGAAGAAATGCAGAAAAACATTAGTATGCTACCCAACAAAAAAGTTTCTAGCTTTCCAAAATTGTTTTGAATGCTCTTTTAAAGAACACTACTGTCTATGGTCCTTAATATTATTGACAGTGAAAAGTGTAGGAAAGCTGCTGAATTTGAAATACATATACATTAAATTAGTACAAATATTACATTAAAAATTAGAACAACATTTCTCAGAGTTTTATAAGTACCTTTTTTATATATGGAAATAAAACTGAAGTACATATGTAATAATTAGTAGAAAATGTAAAAACGGAGTACAATTTAAAAATCATGAGTTCAGGTAAGAAATTCTACAGGAAAATTAAAAATCACTAAACAGTTGAACTATATTTCTTGTTTAGGATCTAATATTGCCACTTAAGGAGAAAAACTTGGGGGAAAAGTATTCAATAAATTTTGTAACATGAATTTTCCCTCATAGTTGTTTAAAATTTATAAATGAGGAGAAAGGTGAAAACCCAGACTTGACCTCTCTTTAAGCAATTTATACTAAAATTTAGTAGAAAGTGGAGAAATTAAAGAACATTCTCTTGGTTCAGCATTTAAAAAGAGTATCCTTATTCTAAGATATCTGCTTATTGCCTAAATTAAGTGATGAAAACACAAACGTTCAAAAAGAATACAACTAAGGCAAAAATATCAATCAAAGATTGAATTTCTATTTTTGCTCATAATTGAGTCTTTGAAAGTGAACGTTTTAATATATATGCCCAAAATAAAGAAAATAACCAATAACATTATTTTCCCTCTGCGATATTACTTTAAATGTATGAAAAGTTAAAGCTCTACACAACTTCAACAAGTACTAAATTCATTTACTAGAGCCTTTCAAGTAGGGATGTTTTATGAAAATATTTATTTTCCATTGAACACCATGTATATAAAGTTACAACTTGTATTTCTTATTGATCTCCAACCATAATAAAAATTACATGATTCTTATGCTATGAGGTCTTCATAATTCCTGATTTACATTTATATGCAGTGCTACAGCCCTCCCCTTTTTTGGTGATTTTTAAAGCTTTAATCCTTAATCCATGAGTAAAACTATGCAGACACTTGATAAAACAAACTTAGAAATCAGCTTCTTTGCATCATTAAAAGGCTTCTATACCTCACAATGAAAACATTACAAATCTAATCTTTTCACATTATCCAAGAAGGCAATCCTATATTCCCAGAGTAGAGTACTTTATATCCGTAGGTTCAACGAATGTAATTAAGTGTACCCCATGCCTGTTGAAGATTAACTTGTTAAAGAAAGTTCAAGCACACCTCCTCTACAAACACATAGGGTGACTAAGGCCATTTTAATGATATTTTACAAGGATGACAGTGGAAAGCTGTATTTCTGAAAGTGACAATAATACCTTTGCTTGTAAACCTTTACAAGTTGATGTTCCAAGTGCTGCTTTCAGGGCAGCTTGGCAGGGGCAGGGGAGGGGAAGGGGGAAGGGGGGAAGGGGGGAAGGGGGGGGGAAGAGCGGCAGAGAACAGAACTACTATTTTAGGTGTTTCCAAGAAGGTGGTTCTTTGACTTTATCACCTCTCCTTATCTCAATAGTAGAATGCTGAAGTGGACAATTTATTGAAAAAGAAAACCTGTTAGATCCAAAAAAAAAAAGAGGCTTCAAGTCTTTGAGAAACTGAAAATCCAAACAGGAATTTTAAAGAGAATTAAAATTCTGGGGGAGAAATAATAAAATGGAAAGGAAAAAAAGAAGAACCCTCATTCTTGGACTATATCCACCCAAACTAAAACGGCACCAGCAATTTAAAGCCAGGTTATTTAAGCTTCTGGGGTATTTTAAATTAAAATCTTTATATGGTTCAAGCAAAATAGCTCCTTTTTGCCTGAATTCTCTGAATAATTATGACAATTCCTCTCTTTCCTTTGCCCTGTAGACACTCTCTAAATACAAACAAGAATGGCTCCCTAAGATCAGAGGGTCTTGGGGAGACTTCCCGTAAAGCCACTAGATGGCGTGAAAGCACTGCACTGGGCCGCCTCTCCGCCACTCTGCCCCGGGCGCCGCGAAGTTTGTGTTCGTGCTGAGAGCTCAGCGTTTAGTCAAGTAAGATGCATTTTCTTTCAGAGACATCTTTCTGTGCCGTATGACACTTTTCAGGACACAAAAGGGGTATTCCGCCCTCCCCCTCCACCGCACTCAGAAAATGTCGAATTAAATTTGGAATAGTAAAAAATCATTTCAGTATTTACAGCGGCTTCCTGAGAACTTGACCTTTCAGCTCTTTGGGGGCTAGGCTGCTATTTGTTTGCAGCCTCCTTTAATAGGTAGTGAGAGGGAAAGAGAAGTTCCTTCAGCATTAGCCCTGTGCTCAAACCACTGCAGACAAAGTTTGCATATTCTCAGTCATCTTGCTCTCTTCCCCGATTTTTTTTTTCATCAAAAATTCTCTTTGTCTTTCTTCATCTGATATCGTGGGGTCCCTCATTAAGGGCGGTGATAGGAAAAGCTGGTTTTAAAACTGCTGTCCGAATGGCAGTTGTCCTCTTTTAATACTTGTTACCAGCAAAGCAAAAGGAAATATTTTTGTTCCTGCTTTTCAAATGCAGTGTTTTGCTTCATGTAATGCTTCTGCCTGATCATCATCTTCTAATCTTCCCTCCAAACTTTGAGATATACTTTTATAAGGGGTGCATTTCCAGCTTCCTGATATATGATATATACATAAGGCATATACCTCCCTGGGCCTCCACGACAGCAACAATTACCATATTCCTCCAGATATTATCACTATCTCGCTTCACAAAATGTCCATTGTAAAAGCTGTTTTGATCTTTTGGATAAGTGCCTTAATTTAAAATAATAGCAAAAAGGTAAAATTAGGCCTCTATGCTCAGCAGTGCATGAATGACAAATCTGTTGTAGTTTTGGGTATATCTTAAAAGATTCCTTTTAAAACCTCTTATAGCAAATTTACACATGATCAAAAATTATATTACACATTGGTAAACTGAACTGCATAATTTATTTCATGTGCTATTTATATAGCTATGTTTATACATATAATGGGTTTTGTAGTTTTGATATAATACCATACCAGTTCAAAATCTGAAAGATTTCTAGAAGCAATTTTTTTTATTAATGGTTTTGAGCCACCGTTGAAAAGGCTTCTTTTTTCCCCTTTGTGTAGTGTCTCAGAGGGAGATTATCATTTTTTGGATATCTTCTTAGCCCTAATTTCAATGAATTTGTGAAAACCAGAGATTTTATGGTGACATTCAATTAAAACATTTAGAAAAATAAGGATTCAATAAAATGTAATCACACCTCTTTAAAATAAAAATATTGGAGACCAAATGGACAACTTGGCAAAACTTGCTTCATAGGCAATGTTATGTCTTTTTACCCTGTGTATTTTTACTTTATGGGAACTTAAGTTAATTTGTCATATTAAATAGATCCGTGAATTGAGTCCTGTGAGTCCTGTTTTAATTGGCTCTAATCTTTGGTACCATTTAAAATCTACACTTTTGGTAGAATCTCCAAAACTCCATTACTGTTACATGAGTTGCTATAAAATAGATGGATAGATAAAGATATCTTGAAATAGGAGCCTTATGTGCACATAACTGGTTTGCTTTCCTTAGACATTCTATGTAATTCACAGTTGGTCATAAGGGATATAATATAGACTAATGGTTTAATACTTTTAAAGTGAATGATTTTATATACAGATCTAAAACAATCTCTAGAAGTATGATTTCAACTGATTGTGAGTGGCAGCTAAGTTTTTTGTGGTATCTGACTATTTAACACCAGTGGAGCAGAAAGTCACTTCATGCTTAAAAAGCCACCTGGGAGTATATATGCTATAGAAACTGCCCGCTCAGTCCTGTTAGATCGCTTGCTGAAAAATAATAGCTTTCCCCTGGTTCTGAGAGGGACATTGCGTCCATAATGACTGCAGTTAATTATTTCAGTGAAAATGTTTTTTTAATTTTTAAAAAAAATTTGGACTCCCAGGTGAATAAATGACTAAACTATTTGCATAAAATGGAAAACGCAGATACTCCCAGGTTTTCATGGTAGAGGGGTAGAGGGTGGAAGCAACACAGACTAATATTTTGTTCTTTTTGTATTCATATATTCAAAGAGTTTGATAAAGCTTGCAACATCATTTTATGCAAAAACTACCGGGGAAAAACAGAACTTTGTAAATGCTTTATGTAGGTACACTAGGTCAAGCAGAAAAGACCACATTCATATTGTATTTGGAGTCACACCAAGCAGACTTAACTAGTACTTTAAATGATCAGTAATGCATTACATTCTCATTTGTCAATTGGTTTTCTGTAGCGTTAGTGTTATAAAATATAAAGAAAATCTACTGATCAGAATCTTACTTAAAAAAAGACTTTTCTTGGTTTTTGTTTTGTCAGAGAGGCTTTTTTCCCTTTAATATTGGTTGGCTTATTCGGCCAACCAATTAACTAAATAGCAATAACTTAATAATTGAATGTTCAAATAATTAAATGTCACCTTCATTCTGTGACAATAAAGAGAACATATTAATAGCAGAGAAGTGATTACATAGAAATAAGCTCCTAAACTTCTCTCATCTAGTGATTTTTTATTTCATGCTTGTGGTCAGAATTCTACAAAGCCATTGTATATCTCTGAGAAAAACCAAACAGAGACCCATTAATAGTTTGGAAACTGTTAATAAAATAAATATACTCCTTTGGGGAAAAACACACACACAAAATTAACATTTTGTGGTTTGGAGTATCACAAATTTGAATTATATTTTTTAAATAAAAATCTTAAATTAGAATAAATTAGAAAAATGAAAATTAAAGAAGACCATAGAAAGCATACAGGCCATAAAAAGCACTGCAGCATCTTGAAGTGCCTAAAACTCATATCTCTTTAGTATGCAAAATGTAGAAGAAATGATTTAAAATTCACCATTGATTTGGGGAAAGAATGCTATTTGTTTGTTGGCTGTTTCATTTACTTCCTTCACAGAAACTTCAGTAGTTAGGTCAGCTAACCTAAAAATCAGAGCAACTACTTTATCAATATATTAATTCTAGTTTCCCAAGTGTTTTCTCCATGTGCCTTCTCACAATGCACCGCTGTAAACGCTGAATCTGTGACTGAGGCTGAGCTGTCCCCCAAGCCCACTGTGGAAGCCACAGTCTCCATTTCTCTGCACAGTCTCTTCAGCCCCAGGACTTTTGGGTTTTCACCAGTCCTCAACTACCCAGGACTACATTTCCACTTCTACTGAGCATAATACCCAACAAATAGAACAAAACCAAGTGAAATAAAACGAAACGAAACGAAACCACCAACATTTGAATAAAATTAAGGTTGGACCCATGTTATCTGATTACACCAAGAATAATATGTCACTTTGCTCCTTCTCTGATTTGCTGCTTGAGTGAATTGTTTACAAAACATGTAACATTTTTCTGAAATGAACTGGGAAGGGGGGGAGAAAAAGAGAGAGAGAAGGAGGAAGGAAGAAAGGGTTCAGATCAACTGGAATCTAGAAATCTAAGCAGAAAATGTAATACAAGGGCCTATCATCCTTTCAAAAGTTAGCTTGAGTTAACAACGATATACAATTCTCTAAAACTTTTCTCTCTGCCTCTGTGTCTCTCTTTGTCTCCACACATGGACACGTGGGCACACATACATTCACACAGGCCTCTCCCCAAGCTGAAATAGAGAGGGAGGCACGCTGCTAATCTTTACGAGCAGCCCTTTGCACCTGGTATTGGCAATGACGACAAAAAGCCAACCGCTTTTCCGAAGCTATTTTCTACATTAAAGTTGATTAAAATGCCACTGACGAGAGGCTCACATGAAATAAGACTGTAGAATCCTCTTCCCGAAGGAGAATGCAGGTAACCAGAACCAAAACAAGTCCTCGCCCCAGTTTGACTGAAACTCCAAATATATAAATGTGAAGTTGCTGCTAAACGGGCCCAGGCAAGATGGAAGGAGAGCCCGGAGCATAGAAGCATCATGTTAAAAACAATAGGAGCACTTAATCTGAGCGAAGGTTTGAAGGAACATACATATTGAAGTCACCAGGATGTTTTCCCAATCTTCCTCACCAGTCCTGCAGATTCTCATTGTTTACTGAATGATCACATGACAGGCCAAGTATCTAGCCCTGTGGGTCACCTTCATCATCTTCCAGAAAGAGAGAGTGAAAAATGAAAATGCTTGCCGACAACTTCATCAGGAATCCAATAGCTTAGGTAGAATTAGAATTCAAGACATCAAAAACCTCAGTACCCAGTTTAATCCTTTAACCACTAGGCCACACTCTTTCAAAACTGTTAGTAGAAACAACATTGCCCTTTTTGTACAGCTGTAGATGCCCTATTGATCTGTATCACATACCATTTAACACTGGATGATTTGGCTAGGAAAAGCGATGTTCACTGTTCCATGGCAAATCAGACAACAATGCTAAGATTGGCTATAGAACCAGGAAAATAGCGCAGGAGATGGGGAAACAAACAACCACAAAGAACAAACCTCATCTGCATGTTCTTCGCAGCTATTTTTTACTCCACAAGAAAGCAAAGTAGTAGAGTGCCACTGTATTAAAACTATTTCTGCCTGACGCAGATGTGGATCATGGGGATGGCAACCTAATAATAAGCCAACAGCTGAAGGCCACATTATTGCCTTAGCCTCCTCCCCTAGCTCATTTAGAAAATGACATGTTTTTCTTCGCAATGTTTTTACCCTCCTCTCTCTTTAGTGGCAGTAATGCTGAATGCTCTTGACATAATTCTTCGTTCACCCCTGACAGTCATTTTTTTGAATACTATCCCAGTAATAAAACACCTGACCTCGAGTTTTTCAATTGGCCATTGGCTTGGGTTACCCCAATTAGCGAGGCTCGTTTGGAAGTAGCCAGAGGAGTCAGGTGTCTTCCTGACTCTCTTCCCTAAACTCAGCATTATGAGAGAATACATCGTTTTATTCAGGTCATTTTTCTAGTGGATTTCTTTATTCTCGTATGATCTAAACATAGCAAAATAACAGGTTTAAAAAATAATCTAAAAGTATGTAGAATTCTGATACCTAGTATTTCTGCCTTGGAAGTCATATAACATTTCTAGTTCCCCGAGAGCTGCTTTTCAATATTTAAAGATAATTGAAAGAATTATGTGTATAAGCATCAATGAAGAGCTATTTTATTTACATATAAGGTAGCTAGATATCTGCATAACTTAATGAAAATACATATGCACTTGCATAGAGCACACATCTGTGGATATCTGTGTGTCTGGGTCAGTATATCTTTCGGGTACAGATCTCCCAAATCTATAAGTCCTTATTAAAAAATGCTTCAGGTGGAAAAGAAAATGTGTACCTGCAGAGATAAAAGTGTGTTTATTACATGTAAGATTTTGCCTCAAGAATAAAGTTGGGAGTTACTGTAAATAATAACATTGAGGTTTCTCAGAGAACTTTGGCAAAGGAATGTGGGCATTTTCAACATAAAGGAGATGGAAGAGAAATTAAAAGAATATTTGAAGTATTTTAAAGGAAGAGTCCTTTAATATTAAAATTACTTAAAAATGCATCATTGTGTATCTGATATAGCAATCTCTTTGCTCCCTTTGTTACTTAATGTTTATTAATAGGCACAGGACTTCTCAACAAGAGTATAATTTTTCTTCACAAATCTTTAGAATTTGTGTGCGCTGTGCAATTTTATCACTGGTCACATTTTTATTCTTTCTTGGCAAGGGTAAACCATAAGATTTCTTGATAGACAACACTTGAAATAGAATATGAAGTCCACACGACTGAAGGTGGATAAATAACACGGACTGAAATGAGCACATGAGTCTTTCAAAGACTACAAGCCTCCCTTTAACATTCAAGCAACTAAGGAGCTAAAGAGAAATTGAATTTAGCCAACGCAAATGAAATTAAAACTAAATTGGTTGTCATATCAAACTGATGTTTACTATGTAAATGTTTTCTGTTTATGAAACTACAGTTTAGAGTGTATAATGCTGCAAAAACACGAATATTTTCATGTTCGTTTAAAATAAAAATTCAAAGACCTATTGTAAAATTGTTTAAAATCTTAGTCACTTATGCAGGTAATATTTAAGGGATTATGAACCATGAAAACTGTGGACATAGACAATTGAGATAAACACACACGCACACATAAACACACGTCAAGACACAGGCATGCTTTTCTGGCCAGGCAGTATCCTATTACATCATTGCTTCAAATGCATTCATTCTCTTCAATATTGTTGGCTGTTTCAGGTTAACTACCGAAATCATTTGCCTGAGAAGCGAGATTTAATTGTCTTACAACTACCTCTGTGAGGTACAATAGGGATTACAAGTACCCATTGATTATACCATTGGGTAGAATAAGGGACTCTTATTCTAGCATTTCTCATTCATTTTGTCATTGCATTCTCTTTGAAAGAGACCAAATGGGTCCCAGCAGGTGAAAGCAAAGAAACCTGAAAGGCCCCCTTTGATGAATGACAATACCACAGCCACCCTCCCCCACCCCCATTTTTGGAGATTATAAAACCTTATTAAATCATGCCCTGTTAGATATTGATTGAGAGGGAGCTAAACTAAAACCAACAATAGCAGCATGGATCAGAGAACACTGCTTTCATCAGTGGGCACTAAACACAGCTAATCTTTCCAATCCTTTTTTTGGGGGGGAGGGGGAGGGGCTTTTTTAACTATTTACTTTTGTTTAAACCATTATCCCAGAAAGTCATACAATTATAGCAGCTTTGTCAGTCAAGAATAGATTGTAGTTGTCTAGCACTTCATCTTTTTGAATGTAGCAGTGTATTGCACAAACAATATTATACTTGGTTAAGATTCAGGATTATTATTATGATTATTTGGGGGGGTGCAATTCTAGGTAATTATCATAATTATTCTTGACTCTGGGACCCCTTTGATGACAAGGCTGCTTTAAAGTAAACCACTTGGACATAACAACTCAAGATATTTGACAAGAGGCTTCTGCCAGAATCAGAGTTGAAAACTCACCCATATTTTAAGGCTATCTTGATTATCAGGCTGTTTGCGTTCCTGGGCTGTCTTTTCTGCCATCTGTGAGCGCCACAGCAAACAACCCCTTTATGACAATCACCTCAGTATAACTTGAATACGTCTGCTTTAGAGGAGATTTCTGTAATAAGACTCTGTGCTAATTAACTGTCAGCTTTTTTTTTTTTTAATCAGCAGAATGCATTTCAGAAAGTAAAGACATTCCACCAAAAACTCCTAAACAAGAATTAAGCTTATATGCTAGTCTGCAACAACTTCTCTCTGTTCTCAGGCCTTACTTATACATCGGTTTGCTTTAAATACTTCTCACGTGATAAAGATTTTCATTTTTCTTGCCAGTTGACTATAGGTAATAACATTTGCTCCTCCCTATAGACAGTTACTTGATTCAATAACTTTACAAAAAAAGAAGGAAGGAAGGAAGGAAGGAAAGAAAGAAAGAAAGGAAGGAAGGAAGGAAGGAAGGAAAGAAAGAAAGAAAGAAAGAAAGGAAGGAAGGAAGGAAGGAAGGAAGGAAGGAAGGAAGGGAGGAAAAAAGAAGAGGAAAAGGGAAGGGAAGGGAGGGGAGAGGAGAGGAGGGGAGGAGAAGGGATGAAAGGAAGAAAGAAAGGAAGGAAGGGAGGAGAGAAAATATACAGGTGTAAAGGCAACTTTTTTGTGCTAGAAATTGTAGCTATATAGTTTTTTTTTTTTTTACAGGCAGCTAGTGTTGCTATTGAAAACAATCACAGTTAGGAAAATTATTAGTTTGATATCAAAGATGAGTCATTTCACTTCAAGAGAAATATTTATTTGTAGAAACATTATATGCCATGAAAATAACATTCGAAAAAAAGTCTCCAGCAACTATCATTGTCTTAAGAAGACTATAGAAATCAAGGCTTGAACAAAATAGAAACAGAAGTTTAAATATTTACAAACTTATCTCGGTGAATTCTTTGCTCTTTAATGGATAAAACCAGCAGTAACCACTTGAAAATAAAGCATTAATAATAATATTTCCTTTCAAAATATAAAACATAGGAATGAATGCAGAGGCTTTCATGTTGTTGTTAAAATCTCTCTCTGAATCATGGCTCTCCAAAATATACACAGGAATAAAATTTTTAAGTTGGATACAATAAATATAGAAAATGAGAACATTACAAAATTACTTTTAGGCAAAAGTTTTTCTTTATAACTTATTTTTGCACAGTTTTCAGAAGTTTTAATTGCATTTATAAATTAGATTTTATTATTGAATAATAAAAATTTACTCAAAACTTTATTGCTAATCAATATTTTCCATTTGTGGACTATCCTGGGTTTGAACTTAAACTTTGAAGTTAGGCATTACATTCTTTTAATAGTCTTAATTGTTTGGCATCATGTATTATAATTTGTAAATTTTATTTGTCTATTTTTATTTCCACACCTTCTTAATGCTATACTCTAAATAAAATATTAAAGTACTAAGTATGCCTAATACTTTTAAGTTAATATATCTAATTATTAACTTAAAGCATTTTGAACAGAACAGTTAACAGCAACAACAAAAAGTTGCCAAGCTGTGCATTGGATAATAGCCTCTTTTTGAAGCATGAAGATGTGCATATATTTTTATAAATGCTGCAAGCCAGTTTAAAAGCTTCAACTTTTTATATGCTATCTAATATAGATAATTAAATGACAAAATCTGTTGCTAATTTTATTTTCATTAGATTTGATTTTTTTCAAGTGAGTGTTGCCTGTTAATTTTATACTGATTAGTTCGGTTCCTTTGCTGATTTGTGTTTCCTAAAAGAAACCTAAGATTTATTCTCTAAATGTTTGATAAATTTTTAATACAGTCACCAATTGGCAATTTTAGATTGCCTCTTATTTTAGGCAAGTAGCTAGAATGTAAAATAACTGACCATTTAAGTTGCAATAATAGTATTTTTAAAATTGGCCTTAAGGTACACCTTCTGATTTCCATTTTTAAAAACTCTGTAATTCACCTCTTCTTTAAGTTGCCTGAGAAAATTATATTGAAACAATTCTACTTAATAATAAATCTCTGTAATAATAAAATTGTCAAAATTTTGCTCATTACCCTCTCATATGTGAGAAAAACTAATAAATATTTGAGACTTGCCAACTATTCATATTTCTATGTATTAGAGGTGCCTTTCCTGAATTCTTTCTCTTCCATCACATTTGAAGATTGCAAACAAGTAAGAAATTATTTTGGTTTCAACACTAAAATATAATAATTCCAATTCCTATCACTTTCCTTAAAAATGAAATTTAATTCTGTTTTTATCATCTTATTATGTGGGCCTTTCGTAATCAAATTACATACATGAGCTCTTGTAAGTCCTGTGATCTCTGCCTAGAATTTCCTTGGCTTACATCTTCCTAGACACTGTGCCCAAATTGTTACTTATTTAGCAGTTTTAACAATGTTACAAAATGATTTCAATCAATTTGTATTAGAACTATAGTAAAAAAGACACGAGGCATATATTTTGTCTAATTTTTTCAAACTGTTTAGAACACAGAAAACAGCTTGTATCATTGAATTTTACTTTTTATGCATGATCACATGTGCTTTGTTTCTTAAATGACTTATCAGTGTTAAAGAAAAATATATTTTTCTCATATATCTTCTAAAGACTCTCCTAAAACCAATCTTCAGAATTATATTGATGTATACACAAAGAATTATTCCCTTATATCTTAGAAAAACATTCCCATTCAAATAGTCCCATGCATCTGACGTAAAAAATAAAAATTGAATAAATTTTTCAAATTGAATTACCATGCTGAAAATACCCTAAATACTATTAGCATTTATTTCACAAAATTGTTCCTGTTGGATTAAATATGGTTTATTTTTCCTAGTGATAGATGTAATACTTTATTATTGAGGGAAGGGGCAGAGCTAATTTTCATTTTGGTTGAAGTAATATTGTTACTAAGAGAAATATTCATTCAATGGAATAGATATTGAATTTTTTAAGTTGAGTTGGTAGTAACATTTTAACCATCTCTTCAGACAAGTCTAACTCATGATATTGTTTATTTGTGATAGATTCAGTCCAACGAATTTTGATCCAATGTTTCAACTGTCATTTCTGAAGTTGGTAAGTACCTAATACAGTGCCTTTCTATACATGAGGAGTCTTCTCTTTGAGAATCTTGTGTTTTCTCTAAATTCTATTTTGGAAAGATTTAAGAAAATTTAATTTCCCAGGGCAGGAGTTTTTACAATATTTTTCACATAGAACTTTGTAAAATTGTAAGATTTCTTGACTTTGTTCCTCGGGCTTTCACTTGAAGGTATTTGGATGGACTTGGCTATGGTTTCCCTAAAATTCACTGGGGTGAAAATGAACTATCAGTAACACTCTCTTCTGTTTATCAGAATATCGAAGATACTATATAGAAGCTAAAGATATGTATACAGGAGCTAAAGGTATTCTTTTGACCCGACAAGGCCTTTCAGTTCATGCTCAGCACATATTCACTAAGTACACGCGTTAATTTCTCATTCGGCATAGGGAAATTGGA
The DNA here is from genome assembly GCF_039906515.1 of Pseudorca crassidens. Classification (NCBI taxonomy): domain Eukaryota; kingdom Metazoa; phylum Chordata; class Mammalia; order Artiodactyla; family Delphinidae; genus Pseudorca; species Pseudorca crassidens. Next base: position 70,141,209 of record NC_090298.1, read on the forward strand.
AGCATCTGTTAAGACAATTCAGAGAGGCCAAACTCCCTCCTAAAGGGAAAATTTGAGAAATAAAGTCAAATCTCCTTAGTTTCAGTAGAAATGTTAAAGTTCCCGGTCCCATCGAGAGAGATTTCATAGAAAAGTCAGTCAGCAACACTCCCCTTTGGTCTCTTCTTACAGAGTTTGACCACCATGAAGCAAGGAGACCTTTGGAGAGTCTTCTTTACAGCAGCTGCACTGAGGGTCTACACACAAGCTTCACTGCAGCCAGTGGTCTAACCTCTCCCTAACCTTTTACCAAACTCTTCTTTTGGAATTGGCTTCAAAGTGAGACTATTAGCTGCTAGAAAAATATTCTTACCTGATAGTCATACTTCAATTTTAAATCCAAAGCAGAGATATCTATGTTCACTACACTTCACCCCAGATAGTTTCCCAAAGTCAATTTTCCTTTATTGGACAAAGATTATTTCCCTTTATAAAAACAAATGTTCCAAAGAGTAGGCAGTAGCCTCTGAAGGCAGTTATCAAAAGAGGACATTCAATACTGGATTGAGCAATGGGACCATCACTGAAATGAGTATTTAATACCTAGCAAGATGATCACTTTGAAACTTTTGATTTTGATAAATGTGTGGTTATGCTAATTAAAATAATCACACTGCCCTGTAGTCACAACTCAAATACCTGCCTGTCATTCCCTTACAAGATCACAGTTTCTTGCAGCTCTGCATGAAACCTAACTTGAAAACTTGGACTTCATAGTCATAGTCCCTTTGGACACAGGCTTACTGAGCAACAAGGCTTCTTTGTTTATATGCAAAACAGGTAAAATTTAACAAATCTTAACATATAGACTAATATTTAATATACTCTTCAGAAAACATTGAATTACCACACACATGAATTCAACTGTTAATTTAGCAAGGTTTAAATTAAAGAAAACTATTGGGTCCCGAGAGACAAAAATTTAGACTATTGTTACATGAACGTTAAGTTAATGTATCAATATACATATGTTCCCAAATGTAAAATTGTTTTTAAAGTAAAGCTTATGCACCAGTGCTTAAATGTTTTCAAAGAGTTTGAAAAAAATTTCCGGATAATTATAGTAACAGTTATTTTATATATTTTCTTTAAAAATTGAATAACATTTTGAATTATGTAGACTTATGTGTGTGCCAAATTTTGAGTTTCTGATTTTCTTTTATAGTTAATTTCTCTACTGTCAATAAAGACCATATGTTTATGATATATATTTTCCCCTCTGAAAATTCTATTACTGTTTTGTGAGTGCTGGTTACCACAGTGAAGGAGCTCCATGATTCACTTGGTATGTGTGAATTTCTAGTCATGCCTTGTAACGTAGGTGGATTCTAGAATTTTTGGCTGTGCATAACTTGGTGTGTCTTGCCATTATGAACTAATTATTCCAGTAGATATGTTGAAAGTGAATCCAGGTTTCTCAATCTTATTTCAGCAATGGGGTTTTCTCAGAATGTTAACCTTGATTGAACTTCTCAAGTTCCAGAAACATCTACCACCTCCACCTCTAGAAGATGCCCAAAGGGGAATCACAAGGATCATGACCATGAGACCCTGTATTAAACACGTGGTGGGAACTTCATCGCTTTCCAATGAATATGTTGCCTTTTGTACAGCCAATTCATTTTTTTAAAAATACATCATATTATGTTATTAAGGATTTTTAAGATTGAATGAAAATACGTAGCCAATCACTGATTTTCTCTATTAGGAGAAATTATTATTTTTTAAATTTGTGCTGCTCTGAAATTATTCTTAGAGATTATTATTTTACCACCAAGTTTGTGCCTAATATTTTATTCAAATCATGGTTTAGAACTTTGCAATTAGTCCTTCTAAGCTTTGCTTCTTAACAATAGGAGTTTTAGTGAGCTTCTCCAATTTTGACTGCAAAAAGCCATGCCAGCCTCTTAGGTCACTTTATTTCTCTTTGAATTTGGATAAAAATTTAGTGTAGAATCTTTTTAGTAGCTCAGGGAAAAATTCCATTTCTGATGACTGCAATCTATAGCTTTGTGTGACACATTCAGTTTAAAAAAAGAAAGCTGGGTCATTTGAGAAAATGTTCATCAAAATAAGATAGATCTGGAAAACTGCTTTCCTAAAATACTGAAATAACAGGTATACTAACTTGGTGATTAAGACAAAATTTAAGAAGACTGGGAATTTGGAGACATATCTTCCTTAGGATGCTGGAATTAACCTGAGGGCAGTTACTCTGAAGCTTACTCACTTCACCTTATCTCATCTTCCCTGGTTCCTTCTGCTGGCTGTAGAGAGAATTTCCTATGCTTCTGGACAGGTCTGGTCTTAGTTTTTTCTGCCTCCCCACTTTTGTTTCTTTTAATTTTTTCTTCTTATTTGTTTGTTGATTGTTTTTATGATAGTTTAGCAGCTGCTAAAGTATGACCATATTGAAGTATGGCTTGTTGTATTGTATGCTGGTATTGAGTTGGTTGTTTGAGCCATAGGCTGGACTATCTTTCTGATATTTTGGTCCCAAAGCTATTATCTCTAGTACAGTAAGAGATTTTCAGCTCTAACATCTGATTAGTTCTCAGCTCCTACCACACTGAGGAACATATAATATTGCTTTCTTCACAGGCATTAGATTTTACATTTCTGGAGGGCTGCGATCCTTTCATTTGCTTTTCCTCTTAATTATCCCTTTCTTGTGACTAGTGAAATTTGGTTTTGCATAAAGTAGGTGCTCGGGAACTTTACTGGAGGCCTTGTCTTGCTATTAATAGCTCCTCTGAAGCGAAACTTGTATAGTCTATGAGGGAATCCAATAAAAGATATCAGTTGGACATAAGACAGTTGCTTGCAGAGTCAGCTGGTGAAAATCTTTCCATTTTCACCATCAGGATGCTTCCAAGCATATTTCTCAGACCTCCAGACTCCGAATCCTTCCTCTCTCCAGAGATAGTCATTTGATGTGCCTGTTACTTCCTGGTCTAGTTGAGAGCACCAAACTAGACCAGGAGGCAGAAAAAGGACTGGATTTTAAAAGGTGTGGCGGGGGGGGCCTTCCCTGGTGGTGCAGTGGTTGAGAGTCTGCCTGCCGATGCAGGGCACACGGGTTCGTGCGCCTGTCCGGGAAGATCCCACGTGCCGCAAAGCGGCTGGGCCCATGAGCCACGGCCGCTGAGCCTGCGCATCCGGAGCCTGTGCTCCGCAACGGTAGAGGCCACAACAGTGAGAGGCCCGCGTACCGCAATAAATAAATAAATAAATAAATAAATAAATAAATAGGGGGGATAAATTGGGAGATGGGGATTGACATATACACACTACTATATATAAAATAGATAACTAATGAGAACCTACTGTATAGCACAGGGAACTCTGCTCAATACTCTGTAATGGCCTATATGGGAAAAGAATCTAAAAGAGAGTGGATATATATACATACATATGTATAACTGGTTCACTTTGCGGTATAGCAGAAACTAATACAACATTGTAAATCAACTATACTCCAATAAAAATTAATTAAAAAAAAAAAAGTTTTACCCTACTCCTCTGGGAGGTCACACTTGCTTTACCGGCTCTGATCTTCTACCTCAGTTTGGCCAAGTGGCTTCTGCCTTGCTTCTTCTGTCTTGGGCAGCTATTCCCATCATTGCCCATAGCAGGTTTTTGTTTTTCCCAGAACCAGACCCTTCTTTGCTCTTATTAATGCTTCTTGAGGCTAGAGTCAATCTTTGAACGATTGTCAGAATTTACCTCATGCAAATTGATTGTATATACCCTTCCAGGATAAATGCCAAGATACAGAATCCCTAGCAGACTTCTGTCTGCCTTTTGACTCCATGCTCATCATTTGCTGGATTCCCCATCCTGGGCTCCTCTTATTAGTTGTGATCCATTGCTACTTCATAGCAGATCCCCGGGTCTGTGCCACATCCTCCAGAGGAGACAACTTCCAGGTTTGTGTTGAGTCGGTGCCCACCCATGGCTACCTTGATCCAGGTAAAGATTTAATGCTCAGCCCAGACCGTGCGATTCTGCACTCTTCTGTCATTGTTAGCCTGGCTGTGTCTGCCTGTATCTCCACAGATGATAATTTAGCTGCTTGTGCTTCTTTTAGAATTTAGAAAATTCTGACCCACCTGCACCCCGATCTAGAAACAGGCAGAGTGATAGCAAAAACCCCAATGAGTAAAAGCCAACTGGCTTTCTGAAAATAATAATCCTAGTACCATCATTGTACAGGCAGATCTGAAAATTATTCCATATCTTGAGTTTACATCTAAGCATGTTGAAGCAGTTCTGATCAATACAAACACTGGCTTTTTGTCTCTTCATGCCTCCATGCCTGAATATATAAAATGGTTATTTTTTAAAAAAAGTAGAGTCGTTTTAAAGAAATGAGGCACAGAACACATCTTTATATGCCAATCATTGATTATGTTACCAATAATAATGTTAAGCACCTGGACATTTGAGAGCAATTTACATCAAACTGGTACTGTTCTGGAGAAACATTTGCCATCTGCATCGTGTAAGATGATATTTCCAGCTAATACCTGGTTCATATCTGGGGTATGTAGTAAGAATGAAAGAAGATGTTTTTATAAAATGCCCGTTTCTTGATAGTATATGAAAAGTTTAACCATTAATTTGTGTTCTATTGAAATGATCAATAGAGATCCAACTTTTTTTACTTATAACTGCCAACAACTGAAAAGAGAGACATTACGTATTATTTCCGTTTGAAAACTCCACCTATTTCTAAGGTTCTGCGAGTCTGATTTCTTCATGCTATGCAATGAATGCTTCCATTTACAACACATAAAAATGGACCACTTTATACCTTATGTTTTTCAAATAAAGTTTGCTTTTGATCCAGTCGAGACTTTAACAGGAAAATACAGCTTTCAGGTACAGATTTCCAGGGACAATGTTTGAGCACAGGTTTCAAAGCAATTTTATATGATATAGGAAATTATTATAGAAAAAATAACTTTTGTTGACTAAACCTAGTAACACCGGATTCTGTACACCCATGACTTCTACTCAAACTTAAGTTTTTCATCCATCATTGCTTATCCTGGACAAATTCAGACCATATTATGTTAGTCAGCCCCAATTAGCTTAGCGAATATTTTCCAAGATGGTGAACTAGCAATATTGTTAGTTTTGTGACCAGCAGAGTCATGCTTACTCACTTCATCATTACATTTCTCTAAATAGTTTTAAACAGAAAACCTCTGGTGAAGGAAAGAGGAAAGCTGCTGGTATCCATTTGCTTTGGTTCCCACCTCATTTATTTTTATTGATTTTACATTTTGTCCAATTAATGTGGTGGTTTATAATGTTCTCTTTTTTCTTCAAGAGGATGCCTGTACTCATTGTACAATAGTTTCTCTGGCACTCACACTTCAAGTGACAGCAGCTGGTGAGGGGATCACAAAGCAACTCACTCATTCCCAGCAACTGTCATGATGTGTTCAAGTTCATCTTGTAGTTTCAAGCCAGTTCACCCTCTCCTCAGAAGGAAAAAAAAAGAGAGAATAAAAAATCCCCCCAAAAAACAGAATTCCTTTTTCTTGGATTGCTGAGATGCCAAAATAGGAAGTTAAGAACAAGTGAGGATTCTAGGTTCCTGCTGCGATTTAAGAAAAGGAAATAGTTCCGCAGGAAAATCACATACTACTGTGTTTTCGCATTGCATGTTAGGAAACAAAGAGGCTAGATTTTTTTTCTCAAAGAGGCAGATGGGAGAGTAAAGGGATACAGCTATAGTTCCTATTCTCTAGTCTTTATAGAGAAAAGAACAGTGTGTGGTTTTGCAAATGAAAACATATATTTATATCTCCTTCTCAGGAGCACTGACACTCACACTTCTAGTTTTTGTATTTAATTTCTGTCCAAAAAAAAGCTTTTTTGAAAATCGGTTAGTTATTAAATAAACCTTAGAATAATGTATTAGTTTGTTGTTAATGCTGTGGAACGTCGTTTTCAAGTTTGGGAATTTAAATTCATTTTAGAAAATTTTTGGAAAATAGAGTTAGCAAACACAGCATTTAATCTAGTTGTTGTAAAGGGTTAATTGTGTACAGAAAGAAATGTCGTCTTTATATTTTTTCAGTCATTAACATAGCTGCCATGCTGTGATTTTCCCCTTTATGACTTTCTTTAAATAGACGTACCAGAAGAAATGTTATATGAGTCAGTCAGTCTAAAGCCTTCTTGCTTGTTCCATAATTAAATAATGCCATTCTTAAAAAGAGAAAAATATCTATTTTAGGAATTTGCTTTTAAGAAAAAAAAAGCCTTTCATCTGAACAAAATGCAATCAATGCAAAAACCGGCAGTTTGAGATTTTATTATTGGATGATTGTCTCAATTTTCCTTTTAATTTTCTTAGTGTAAAACTGGCTTTTTTCATTGATTTACTTCAAAATCCTGAATAAAACATAACCTGCTTTATTTTTCTCATCTCTAAATAAAGATAATACTTATCACATAAACTATTTTGAGGAACAAAATGTTAATGATGTTAAATTATTTTAATTAAAGTAAAGCAGCTCTCTGAAGTAAGGATATTCAGATAGCCATTGTTCTGTACTCCAAACCATACTTTTGTCCTGCCTTTGAATTAAGTCTGCTTTCTGATAAAAATTGAGTTCATAAAAATTTACTGGATGCAAAGATCAGATTATTATTTAGTTATTCAATGTGATAGAAATGTCTGGATAGTATTTTAACCTTCTGGGTAAGTGACTTGAAATTTTTTTCATTGCATTTATATTTTAAAAGTTTATTTTAAAATAAATATTAACAACTGTTTCTATGCAAGGACAAAACACAAGAAAAAAATAGAGGGCAATACTTTAATAGGAAAATTTGGGCAAGTCTTATTCATGTGGCAGTTATAGATTTGTCCTGATCGTTCCTGTCCTGTACTTGAACCTGTCTTTTCAAACTCACCTAGCCTGATCTGCCTCTCTTAGATAGTATACATGAACAGTTATTCAGGTGTGGGTCTGTGTTGATATCTTTACCATTTAGTGACGGATTAAAGTGAGATATTTAAAAAGCCGTAATAATCTCCACAATTAAAAAATCAGACCTCATCTCCTTCTTACCAACCTGGAACCCCTCCCCAGTCCTACTCCCCAACCCCCAGCTAGTCTCCCTTTCTTGACCCTTCCCAGAAGTTATAAGAATACAAGGGAGGGTATTCTAAACAAGAAAATTGTGGCTATGGAGATCATCAGGGTTTGGAGTTAGACTACAAGTTTTCTAATCCTGGATTTATCACTCTAGCTCTGTGGCCTCAGGAAAATTATTTAGCCTCATCTGTATAATAGGGACAATAATAGTCCTACCTCAGAGAGCTATAAGGATTAAATGAGACAATGTGTATAAAGCACTTGTCAGAGCACACTCAGTAAATGCTACTGTTATTGGACCTTCATTCATAAACCATTGCACTGATCACAGAATTACTGACCTAATATTATTGATTATTTCCCCCAAGAGCCTAAATTACCAGAGGAGAGACCTTTTATTCCAAATGAAAAAGCCAGTTTTTGTCATGTTTCAAGGGTGACTCCATCTCAAAAAGCCACAATAAACCAAGCCTGACATATTGCCAGGGACAAGGTAAGACTTTCAAGCTAAGGTCACAGTGGTAGCCACCTACTGACAAAGATTTTTATCCTGAAGTTCAGGGATATCCCTACAGCCAAACCTTCAGAAACTTTATGACTGTCTTGGAGAGAGGGGCTTTAGCTTTTAACCAATTTCCAATTACGTCCAAAATGTTAATAAATTTGCCTGCCATCTCTTTAAATTAATTAAAAACGGAAATTAGCCATGTTACCCTATGCAATAGGCAAGCATGAGTACCAGTTGGTACATGCAATAGGGCTTCTCTGACCATAGGCCAGGTTCCTTCATTGCTTCTGGAAACCCTAGATTCCTGCTAGACAGGTAAGTACAGGTGATCTGCTCTGATCTAAAAAGGACTGATCTTAGAAAATTTATTTTCCCTCAAATAACCCTTTTTACCCAAAGGATTGATACTGTTCTCCCCAGTGCTAAGTGTTCAAATCTGCCCTTGGGTTTCCATTGATGGATCAATGAGTGTCAGTGGAACCTGCCTTTTACAGGTTGCATTGATAAAGGAGTTTTGGACACTATGCTATAGGTACTCACTTGGGATAGGTCTATGGTCCTCAGGCGAAGTCCAGATGCTCCAATTCTGAAAACTTCATGGCCAGTGGGACTTGCCAGTCCCATCCCAGGTGCAAAGAAGTATAAGGCAGACTGCAAGATTTGACCATTTCAAGAAACCACTATTTATAATTTAATCTGTAGTTATTACTTGGGATTCAGACAAGGGTTTCCCCATTTGCCACCTTCTTTTTTTTTTTTTTTTTTTTTTTTGGCCACACTGCACAGCTTTCAGGATCTTAGTTCCCTGACCAAGGATCGAATCTGTGCCCCCTGCAGTGAAAGCACCACTGGACTGCCAGGGAATTCCCTGCCACTTCCTTCTTAATCCTGCAACAGTTGATAGTTTTCCATGCATTTCACCCTAAAGTTAAAGCCAATTGTGTCTAAACTTAAGTGTTTTGGAATTATTCACAAATTGCACCTCAAAAAATCTTAGTTTGTAAACTATTTGATGTGAAAGAATCCCTAGAATCTTTGTTATAATCTCTTCAAAGTCATTTTTCCCCTCTTAAAATAAGAATGTTCTCTTCTTTTTTTTTCCTTTTTAAAAAAATCTGAAAAGAAATTAACTCCCACATGGCTCAAATGGAATCAAGTACTATAACCCAAGAGGTTTAAATAAATTCTGAATTTGACAAAATTCATTTTTACCATTAATCAGTGATCACCATGTAAAATGAAACAGTGAAATCAGCGTTTAGACTAGTTAAAACATTTTCTTAGTTTTTGATATAACTTAACATTTTTTCTGGTAGCAAGTTATAAAGGTATTGATTTAAAAATTATTTCCATGCTTTAATGTAATAGATAAGCTATTAATATTATTTATTTGTGTGGCTATTTCCTGTAATAAACATATATGCTCATAAAAGCATTATCTTGAATATGTATATTTTTAAAATACAAGAGAATTTCCTTAAAAGATAAGAGAAATACATAATATCTGGGCTACAACAAAGCACGTGACACATGGAAATGATTTCTTGAGCTCGCATTTAGATACCAAAAATATAAAATGAGAGCTAGAGTTAGACTACGTCAATCTCACTTTCATTCACTACCTTCAGGAACACAACTTCATCCCTATTTTTCAGTTTGGCTTCACTGACCTGAGCTCAGATACACTGTCTGAAACTGGGGCATTTTTTTCCCTGAGTGAGTGGTTTGTGGGATCTACAGTTGATTATAACCAGGTGGATAATGAAATTTGGATTCTTTAAAAAATGAAAAAGTTCAGTTAATTCTCTTCTTCACTTTTTGTTATTAACAGTGCTTGACACAATCAGAACTATGCTGCACTTTCACATTATTTTCCCTTGCAAGTCTTCAGCCCCTACTGTTCCGTCTGTTCTGTCAGCTAATTAAACACATAAACCTGTGAGGAAGCTACTGTTAAATCCACCCTGCTTACAAAGATGATTCCTCAATAGGCCTGATGTCGAATGTGTTTGAGGTGCACAGCGCAACCTCTTCAGGAAGAAAAATACATCTACTCAGGAGCTGCCAACGGATATTCATGACTGTTTCAAATTGGACATTGGTATTTCATCACTTACCGCAAATGTCTGTGGGAAAAAAGCTTGGGCTTTTCAAAATAGGTTAGATATTCCGCTAAAATACTGTATCTCCAAAAGATGTGCATATAATTTTTTGACGTGGGCATTGACTTATTAGGTAAAATTGAAGGAGAAAATAAATATATATTTAAATCATTTCTTTAAAATAGAGATACTTGATTTTCATATCTTTCCAAAAATCAGATACGGTTATTTCCATGTCCTAACTTTATTAACAATGTCCTTCGTGGCTATGCCATTTAAATCAGCCTGTTTTCAGGTATAATAGTTAAAGTATAATTAGTATGTACAGAAATATTTACTGTCTGCTATAAATATAATTAATTAGACCTAGTACACTGAAGTTTTTTTTTTTTTTTGCATGCTATAAATCACTTTTGATTTCAACAAATGGGTACTACACAAACCTTGGTAAATGAAATGCTATTTGACTTATCATTGCTAAATAATTGAATAAAGAGGAGAGCTAGGTAAATGGTGTGGAAAAAATATCTAACATCACTCTTATCAAAATGAAAGTTGCTTTGAAAATGAAACACAATTTCAGCTTTTGTAGGTAGTGCAATCATTTTCTTACCTTTATTTCACTAAAACACTTTCCCCCTACAATCTATACACATACACCATCTACAGTGTAAGTGCCCTTGTGATGTCTCAATTCCAGCAGATTTTTTTTCTTTTAATTATCTAGCTTTATTTTTGGACATAGAACAATTGATCCTACATGTCATTAACCAAGCTTAAGCACATTTCGTGTATTAATGTACAATATCATGAATTTGGGAGGTGCCTGGGGGGGTTAATTACTGGTAGGTAAAATTACTCTTGTCGATACTAATAACAAATCTATCATTGAAAATTATAAGCATACACTAGTGTTTTGGATCTTTGGGCATCAGATCTATGGGGTTTTTTCATAATAACTTCTACTAAATAATGAATTCTGAATATGCTTAAATGTAGACTGAAAAGTTTTCAGATTTGGAGCAAAGAGTGAATCTTTTATTCATTTATGTTGGATATAGTTAAGATACTGCTGAGGAATTTTAAGTTTTGAGTCTTCTTTTTTAATTTTGTGGACATTTGGAAGATATATTATTCTTTTTTATTGAAATTCCCACCATGTCTCATGCAAAGTAGTGAACTACACCCTCTAAGAGCTCAATACATTCTAGAGGAATGGTTATTAATAAAAGAAATCATTCCCCAGACATACATATTATGGGACAATCATAAACAAGGGAGATCTCCTTGTTTGTAACACATTTCACAGTGGATACTTTCACTGTTAAACGGTTTTACCTTCTGACTTGATCTAATTTTTAGATGATCATAGGATTTTCCCACTTCTATTATTGACCTATATTACCTGGTACATTATGAGAATAAAGTGTGACTTGAGTAGAGTCTGTTAATAGAAACCTTATACTCCCAGATGAGCTTTTAGAGACTTGCACCTTAAGTTCACCTGAGGCAGTTTTGCAGAATTATAACTTAATATAGCTGGCAAAAACCTAGATTCCTAGGCGAGTATTAGGAAAACTAGCTCTTTTCTAATACTAATGTTCCCACACCTCTCTATCTGCTATTATCCAAGTCTTGATTCCATCCAAGGAAATAAAATGAGGTAAAAGTGCCTATGTGCCTAGAGAAAAGATTTACTTGGGTTCTCAAAATACTATGAAGAAATCTTCTAAGCTGAACACCCCATGGAACTCACTTTCTTGAAGAAAATACTCTGTATGACTCTGGTAGTTAAATTCAGCCCACTTCCCAGTTATTCTCTCTTGCCTATTTTCCACTGTGGTTCTAATCCCCAATTACTTACATTTACATCTGTTAATAGAAAACTTCTCATTTCCTAAATTCTCAGTAATTTAACAGCCAGTAGAGACAACTCTGGGTTAAGGTAACAGGAAATCCCAGAGATTAGGTAGAAATTATCACTGTCTAAAGGCAAACAACAAATTATCTCTCGTATACATGTATATCTTTCCTCGAGAAAATCTATTTTACATAATATTTAAGCATTCATTGTATGCAACAACTGAATTACATGCTTTGAATGCATTATTTCACTAGTCTCATAACAAGCCAGTGAGGTAGAGAATATCCATTTTCCCCATTTTGCAGAAGAGAAAACTGATCCCCTAAATTTTACCTGCGGATTAACCCCAGTAGAATCACCTGGAGGGCACTGATAAAATTGGAATCTCTTAGGTACAAGCCAGTTCCCCAGGTGATTTTGACACACACCAGGTTAAGAACCACCAATATAATGGATTTTAAATATAAGTCCATATTATATATCTATATATATCTTCATACTAATTCAAATACATATTTATAATACCCTGTATTATTGCCATTGAAAGCTGAGTAAATAGTGCTTATCTTGTGATCTTTTAAAGCTAATACATCATGATAAATTGATGAATTGATATTTTCCTTGAGAAAAATCAATGATATCAAGGTCATTCTTTGATTCATAAGGCATTCTATGAGGCTAAGGGGCACAAGTACATTTCCATGAATGTGTCACTCAAGTGGAAAGCCTCTAATTTGTTTGTGGCAAGGGCAGAAATGTTTTAACCAAAAAATGTTATTTGATCTAATTTCCATGGAAGTTCCCATGTTTTAGATACTGTATTATATCCCAGGATTTGTTGCTGACAATCTGGGAATTCCAAGGAGGCTGGATTATGAAGGCAGAATACCAGAGAGGAAAAAGTTTCACAGAGAAAGTACTCAAAGGTCTACAGAGATAGCCCCACCACCACATGCACATAAAGAAAATTCCCAAGGCCAAGGAAAGAACTACCTGAAAGGATTAGAGGAAGCAATATTTGGCACTTACACAGGGCCAGAAACAGTGCCTGTCCCCACAGTCAAACTGGAAAACTTCATGATTCATGAGGCACGGTGTGGAGGGTCTCACCTCAGTAGTAGGGAATAAAGAGCACTAAACTAACTGGGGCTCTGGTCCTGTCTACCAAGTCTTAAGCAAGACCCAAAGGAACAAAACTGGTCCCAAGTAATTTAACTGCATGTACTAGCAAAGCTCAAGAAAATTTATAGAAATACAAAAACATCCAGCACTCAACAAGGTCAAATGCACAATGTCTGAACCTGATTAAAAAATTTTCAGTTATGCAAAGAAGTAGGCAAATATGATCCATAATAAGGAGAAAAATGAATTAATCCAAACTGACCAAGAACAGACACAGATGTTAGAATTATCACACAAAGATATTAAACAGTTACTATAATAACTGTATTCCATGTATTCAAGAGCTAGAGAAAAAAACTGAACAAGTACAGACATGGAAGATACAAAAGAAGACCCAAATTGAACTTAGAGATGAAAACTTCCATGTGTACAATTAGAAACACACTGTATGGAATAACAGCAGATTATGCACTGCAGAAGGAAAAAATAGTGTTCTTGAAGACAGCAATAGAAACTATCCCAACTGAACCAGAGAGAGAAAAATGACTCAGAGAAATTTAAACAGACCATTGGGGGCCTGTGGAGAAAAATTAAAGCAGCCTAATAAACACACAATTGGAGTTCTCAAAGGAGGAAAGGGGAGTGATAAGTTACATTAAAAGAAATAATAGATGAAAATGTTCCAAATTTGATGAAAACTATAAGCCAGTGGATTTAAGAAGCTCAGTGAACCTCAAGCACAAGATACATGAAGAAAACTACACCGGGCTTCCCTGGTGGCGCAGTGGTTGAGCATCTGCCTGCTAATGCAGGGGACACGGGTTCGAGCCCTGGTCTGGGAAGATCCCACATGCCGCGGAGCAACTGGACCCGTGAGCCACAACTACTGAGCCTACGCATCTGGAGCCTGTGCTCTGCAACAAGAGAGGCCACGACAGTGAGAGGCTCATGCACTGCGATGAAGAGTGGCCCCCGCTTGCCACACTAGAGAAAGCCCTCGCACAGAAACAAACACCCAACACAGCCAAAAATAAAAATAAATAAATTAAAAGAAGGCTCAACATTTAAAAAAAAAAAAAACTACACCAACCAAACTGCCCAATAATCAGTGAGAAAGAACAAGGGAGAAAAGATACATTATATAAAGAGGAACAAACATAAAGATGACAGATTTCTTGTCAGAAACAATGCAAGCAAGAAGAGAGTGGAGCTTTATCTTTAAAATGCTGAGAGAATTTTTTTAACGTCAATCAAGAATGCTACACGCAGTGAAACTATCTTTCAAAAAAGACGGTAGAATAAAGATTGTTTTTAAACATACAAAAGCTGAAAAATTTCATCATCAGCAGATATGCACTATGAAAAGTGTTAAAGGGAGTCTTTCAGACAGAAGGGGAAAAGTTTGATGACATAGAAAGCAGAAAATGAATAGAACTACAAGAAAAAATAGACTAATCCACAATTTTTTATAGTCAGAAATTTAAAAATCCCTCTGTTAATAGTTGTTAGGTAAGAAGACAGAAAATCAATAAGGATTTAGAAGATTTGAAAAATACTGACATGACCTGATAGATGTTTGTAAAACATTCCACTCAACAACAGCAGAATGTGCATTCTTTTCAAATGAACATTTACCTAGATCATTTTCCAGACCATAAAAAAAGTACAATAAATTTAAAAGAATTCTAATCAAGTTACATTCTCTGACCACAGTGTAATTAAGTTAGCTAAACAACTGAAAGATATCTGTAAAATTTCCAAATATTTGAAAACTAAGTAACACAATTTTAACAAAACCATGGACCAAAGAATAAATCAAAAGGAAAATTAGACAGCATTTCTAACTAAATAAAAATGGAAACACCCCATTATCAAACTTTGTGGGAAGCACCTAAAGCAGTTAGCAAACTGAAGCCTGTGGGCCAAAGTCTGCCCATCAGGTATTTTTGTAAATAAAGTTTTATTGGAACATAGCTGCATAACTTCTTGCATATTGTCTCTAGTAAACACAGAAAAGGTTTGCTGAATCATGACTTAGAGAAATTTATAGCATCAAATGACTGTCCTGTTATAGTATTGTAGCCCAGAAATAACCTTTGTTAACATTTTTATCTATGCCATACTGGAAGATGGAGGTTCATTTCTTGGGTGCAATATTTAGGGAAATTTCTCTGGAGACCAGGTCTGGGGATGGGAATGTGAATTTACCTTTGAGAAGATCATAATGTTGTCTCTAAAGGAAAAAGTTGTTTGGGGAGACATTTGATTTCTAACATGATGTACTTAAGGCTCTGGATTAGTACTGGGTATTCTAACTTAGTTAAGTCTTTAAATGTGGTGAGTCATATGAATGTATTGTTTAATTCAAAGATATTTTTATTGGGAATAGAAACATGGTGGTGAAGTATGACACATCAAAGTGTGTCAAGCTAATTAACATTAACATTCATCATCTCATAGTTATCTTTCCTGTTGTTGTAGTAAGAACATTTAAGATCTACTCAGCACATGGATGGACCTAGAGACTGTCATACAGAGTGAAGTAAGTCAGAAAAAGAAAAACAAATATCACATATTAACGCATATATGTGGAATCTAGAAAAATGGTACAGATGAACCAGTTTGCAAGGAAGAAAGAGAGACACAGATGTAGAGAACAAATGTATGGACACCAAGGGGGGAAAGCAGGGGGTGGGGTTGGTGGTGGTGGGATGACTTGTGAGATTGGGATTGACATATATACACTAATATGTATAAAATGGATAACTAATAAGAACCTGCTGTATAAAAATAAAATTCAAAAGCAAAAAAAAAAAAGTATCTATCATCAGCTACCTGAGAGAATGTGAGCAATAAAGGGAAATTCAAATAAAAAACAAACAAACATTTTTATCTATGCCATATTGGTCACTTTTGTTGGACACATTAAGCTATTAATATTTTTACAAAATTGAAATCATATATGTATATATATGTTGAAATATATATTTTTGAACTCTATATAGAATTCCATCATACAGATATTCCAAAATTTTTTTTGTTTCCTATTCTTGATTTTATTTCTAATTTTTTATTATTAAAAATAATGCTAAGTTTAACATCTCTGTAGATAAATCTTAGTGTGTATCTCTGTTTTCTCAGGATAAACCCCTAGAAAGGAAACCTCTGAATTACAGGTTGTCGATTAACAACTGTTGTGCAGATATACTTCTTTCTATTCTGTTTCATTAATTTACATGTCTACACTTATATCAATACCACTTTGTTTTAATTACTGTAGCTTATATTTAAGTCTTCAAATAAGTAGTATGGGGCTTCCCTGGTGGTGCAGTGGTTGAAAGTCCGTCTGCCGATGCGGGGGACACGGGTTCGTGCCCCGGTCCGGGAAGATCCCACATGCCGCGGAGCGGCTGGGCCCGTGAGCCATGGCCACTGAGCCTGCGCGTCCGGAGCCTGTGCTCTGCAACGGGAGAGGCCACAACGGTAAGAGGCTCGCATACCGCAAAAAAAAAAAAGTAGTATGAATTGTTTTTTCAAACTTGTTTTGCTAATCTAGGTCTTTGGATTTTCCATATACATTTAGAATCATCTTGATATTTTCTTTTCAAGAAATTGATGGAATTTGGTTGGGATTGCATTGCCTCTATAGATAAATTTGGGAGTATTGACATCTTAACAATGTTTATTCTTCCAATTCATGAACACAGTGTACCTCCTCATTTACCTAGGTCTTTAGTTTTTCTCATTAATGCTTTGTAGTTTTCACTGAACAGATCTTGCATTCTTCTGGTTAAATTTTTCATATATTTTGATGTTTTGTAAATGGTATGACACAGGTTGTAAACAGGTATATGTGAATACATACATGTATTGAGCCATGACTTTTTTTCATGTGCAGCATAATCCAACCAACTGAACTAACAGACAAAAGAATGAAAGAAAAATAAGTCATACAGTAGATAGCACTCTAAATTGTTATAATTGTTAGACAGAATATGTGCTAGATCAATGGACATGGAATCCTCTAGAAGATGAATATAAGTAAGAATGGAAATACTGTCTTTCTGCTTTGGGTATGGTTTTAAGTTTCTCATGTTTAAGAATTAGTATAAATTACTAGGTGTACAACAGTTGGGTTAGAGATTATACATATTTGAAATTTTAATAACTGTAGGCACTAATACAGATGTATGTAGGGGATGTTCACTGTACTATGGTTTAAAACTGAAAAAAGTGGAATAATCCAAAGGTGTGAATAGAAAGGGTTGTTTGAATCATCTTGGGCAGAATTCAATGCTTCAAATACCTGTTTTCTTCAAAATAAGTATTTTACAGAGGCTAGATATTAACTCCAAGGATATACTATTTTTAAAATATTTTGGCAACTCAGAATTGTAGAACACACTCTTAACTAGATTCCATTAAGGACAACAGTGAACCTTTGATGATGGATTGGAACTGTGATAAAACCAACTGTCGTTCAGAGTCAAAACTGGCAAAAAGGAATGAAAGCGCATTCTAAGTAAGCCACTGGTTAAAATTTTATGATTTTTTCCACAATTTATAAACTGGCTCTGAGGAGAATTCTATTATAAATATAAAAGATTTGAACTAACATTGCCATAGGTTGCCTAGAACTAAAAAATATCTCACAAATAAATTACTAATGTGAAACAGTATGGTGTATGTATCAGAAAGAGCACTAGACTAAGAAAAGGTAAATCCAGATTTTATTTCCAACTCTGACAGCATATACCTGCATGAACATGGTATCTGAGATCCATTTTCCCTAACAGAAGAATAGTCAATTCAATTCACCAGTTCCCAGTCCAGCTCCTCACCAGAATTCCTTTTGTTGCAGATAACTGGACCACGCCCTGAAGGTTCTGGTTTAATTACTCTAAGGCAGGTGAGTCTCAGGAATTTGCTTTTTTTTTTTTTTTGCGATACGCGGGCCTCTCACTGTTGTGGCCTCTCCCATTGAAGAGCACAGGCTCCGGACGCGCAGGCCCAGCGGCCATGACTCATGGGCCCAGCCACTCCGCGGCATGTGGGATCTTGCCAGACCAGGGCACGAACCTGCGTCCCCTGCATCGGCAGGTGGACTCTCAACCACTGCGCCACCAGGGAAGCCCGGAATTTGCATTTTTAATGTCCTACATGATGTTTTGTGGCAACAAGTTTGTTGACAGGCATTTGGGGCTACTGGAATAAATCTTCAGGATTCTTTCCAGTTCTGAAGTCCTATGATTCTGTTAAGGCAATGAAGAAAAACTGAGATTCTTCATCACTTCTAAACAGTTTCTAATAATCATAGTTGCTGCTGATTAGAGTAAAAGGAAGATTTCTTTCAAATTAAGAAAGAATTATTGAAATAATGAAAATAAGAATCCTTAATATCAAGTAGTTAGTGCAAGTGGCAATGAATAAAAAAGCATTCCATTGTCCCCTGCTCTAAAATTCTTAAAAATATTGACAATTTTCCATTCCTTCCTTTAGGGAAGAAGAAGAAAAAAGGTGAACTTATTTGGAATTCTATGTACTTTGCCCTTTAGAACTAGATGGTGTTACTGAAAGCAATATGGATCCTAGCACATTACAATATATAAATATCAGACCTGAATATAAATGTGCAGTGCATCTTTGGCCTTTGGGATATTAAAATGCTCCATGAGCCACGAACACACATTAAGTTAAAAAAAAATAAAAGGTGGCCCCTCTAAGTTATGTTATGAACCCACCAGGAAAGAACAATATCTTCTTTGACATCCTCTAGAGAACACTTTGCGTACATTGAAGTTCAATAGCCATCCAATAAAAAAAAGTTCACAATATTTTTGATCATGAATTAAGTTATGCCAAAAACTAGTACTTCAGTACTATTTGGTATTTGATAAGGAAGTAGACATAAATTTGATACTATACAGTATTTTACTCATAAACATATTCAAAAATCTTTCTGTATCTCTTGTAATTTGTAGTTTATGTAATTAACTCATTTAATCTGTAAAATGAGTTTTTAATCTTATTTTAACTGAAAGTTTATATATTCAGTTCATGTATAAACTCATTTGGTCACTTACTTACACATTTTTTAAAAATCTACTCTTTTTCTTTCTTTTTTTTTTTTTTTATACAGAGCGTCCCCGCTTCTTTTTTCTCTTTTCTTTAATCATCCCATATGTTTTTACCAAAGGTATCTCCACCCCTTGCCTCACTGGTCATTCTTTTATACGGCCAAGAAGCATCTATGTCCCCAGCTCCCACTGCATCACTTTCAATACCATGACAGTGACTATTACATTTCCATCTCTCTTTCCCAAAGTAGTTTTATTATTTCCTACTACAGGCTTGTCTGCTTTGATCTCCAAGCCAGTCCCCATGGACACTTTTCCTTTCGCTGGTGTTGGGCTTCTCACAAGCTAGCATTTTATCATGGACAGCCTTATCTTCCCAGCTTCTTCATTCCTTTTATTCAAGGCTCACCTCCCTCAAGAAAACTTCCTCAACTTGGAAAAGCAAATGCAGTCACACTCATACCAGTCACTTCTCCACTCTTCTCCCTTCAGCTAGTATAATAATGACATGAGATAAGACTAGGCTTATTATTACACTGAGAGCCTACTTTGCTTAAGATGTCATCTGAATCTCAGGATATCAAGAGGTAAAACACAATCCTTGACAAAAAGTAGTTTAAAATCTATTTGTGGGAGAAAAGACAGGGAGGGATGACACTAATGCAAAGCATAAGCTAAGTCCAAATTAGTAGAACAGACAGGAATGTATAGGAGAGTCATAATTTATTCACAGCAACTCAGATATACTGTACTGTGTGTACACATACACACACACAGAAACATGACTTTTCTTTAGCTGGTTTCATGATGTTCTGGTGCTTCTGTTTTCACTCAGCAGCAAAACTGTTTCAAAATTAACTTGCCCATTTAATATAACTCAGGCTTTTCTGATTTCACTCTAGGTAAAGGCTGTGTGGGGAGAGTTACTACACAGACGTATGTGCTCTTTCTTCTTCTCATTTCTTTCCCCAGTGATATCTGGTCAAAGAAGTAACTTTTGCAATCCCACAGCAGCAAGAAAGGGCTCAAGTTTTCTTGTGAATGTCACTGCTGGCTCTCTCGGATCTACAGCTGGGCTCATCACTTCTGGTTTGGGGGACTTGGCCTCTATCCGGCTGCATCGACCAAGAGCAACACTGCTCTGGAGTGGGCAGGGCCTAACAATTGGGTCTAGAGAGGTGGTCATCTTCCCCACTCACTGGGCACCCACTTTGATGACACAGCTGACACTCTGAGACTCAAAGTCCTCCTTCCATTCTCCCACTTTAAGTGCTTCCCCTGAGTTTTCTTGAGGTTCTTTCACCCCAAGGGAATTCCTTCATAGGCACACTGACTCAGTATCAGATACCTTTTGCTTGTCCTATGGTGTCACAAAGGAAATACTGGGTAGCAATTATGTCTTACACGGGCCCTGGACAGCCAAGAGAGGGATAAAGGGGTAAGGAAGAGGAGAGAAAAGAGAGGGAGACTCACCAGGAAAAACTGCAAGGACTTTAGTTTGTTTATTGTGGGGTGGGAAGGAGGAAGTTACAAATAAGACAGGGCCACATCAAAAATAGTCCTGTATGCCTGGCTAAGGATTTTCGAATTTGTCCCACATACAATGATTTTCAACAAGGAAGTACATCCACTCACAGAAGCACAGGGGTAAACTGAAGCTCAGGCGTGGAAGCTATGGATTGTTAGTTGTGAGACTAAAGTGACAGGGACAGGGAGATCCCCTGCTGCAGCACAGGATAGAGTCACCTTCTCTCAACATTGCATCATCACTACCTGAAGCATAGTAAATATTTAAAAAAAACATTTTATTGAATAAATGGAATGAATAAATGATGGAAGTAACAAAATTTCACCAAAAGTCCTAAAGAGATTGCTCTTTAAAACATTCCATGGAGGGGCTTCCCTGGTGGTGCAGTGGTTGAGAGTCCGCCTGCCGATGCAGGGGACACGGGTTCGTGCCCCAGTCCGGGAAGATCCCACATGCTGTGGAGCAGCTGGGCCCACGAGCCATGGCCGCTGAGCCTGCACGTCCGGAGTCTGTGCTCCTCAGCGGAAGAGGCCACAACAGTGAGAGGCCCGCATACAGCAAAAAAAAAAAAAAAATTCCGTGGAAAACTGGGCTCTAGATTCAGAGAAATGGTGAACTTTGAGGGAATGTGAATACACTGAGACTCGTGTTAAAAACTCGTATAATTTCTAGGGTAAAAAAGTCACATCCGGTAATATTTCAGGGTCCTTGAATAGGAGCTGTATGGTTGCAGCACTAAGAGCAAGAGGCTTTATCCCACTTATAGTTTAAATCTATTGGGAGACCCTTCAGATTGTTTGCTAGGTGTAACGTGTAACCAGCTGAAACCACTTCAGAATAGAGCTGCCTTGCTCAGAGATGGCAGCAGCAGCAAGCAGAACTTTCCAGAACGAGAGCATGCAGAGGAGTCCCTCTACTGCCCATTAAGTCACGTTACTCTTAGTTTCATCTGTTTTCACGCCCAGGGATTCCAGGTTGAAACAACCTTATGAAACACTTCGGTTATTTTAGTAACACAATGCACAGGGCCATCTAATTTCATGTGAATCTATTTTGAGGCTTAATCATTAATTTTCAAATATTAAAAACATCTAATGAAAATGTATGTTGAGTCTGTATCATCATATAATCATTGGGGTGTCTGAGTCATGACAGTGAAGGCTTATATTATAAACCCTCCCCCAAAATATGCAGAACCCTTTCTGCAACCAGGTGCCTGGTATTTTACATACATCATTTCATTGTCCTGACAGCCTACATAATAACTGTTATTAACTCCATTTTACAAGTAAGGAAGACAAGGAAACAGCCTCAGAAAGCTTAAATAACCTATCCAAAGTCCTTTTTAAAAAAAATCTGGGAAAGGGCTTCCCTGGTAGCTCAGCGGTTAAGAATCCGCCTGCCAATGCTGGGGACACAGGTTTGAACCCTGGTCTGGGAAGATTCCACATGCCGCGGAGCAACTAAGCCCGTGCGCCACAACTACTGAGCCTGTGCTCTAGAGCCCGCGAGCCACAACTACTGAGCCCGTGGGCCACAACTACTGAGCCCGTGTGCCACAACTACTGAAGCCCACGCACCTAGAGCCCATGCTCCGCAACAAGAGAGTCCACTGCAATGAGAAGCCCGTGCACCGCAACGAAGAGTAGCCCCCGCTCACCACAACTAGAGAAAGCCCGCATGCAGCAACTAAGACCCAACACAGACAAAAATAAATAAAATAAAATTTAAAAAATCTGGGAAAGCCTATCTCACTCCAAAGTCCTTGGCCCACCTGTAGCAGCCTTTGAGAAAAATCCCAGGGTCACTGTTTTGGCAGGCCCTCTCTTTTGGAGAAGTCTTTAAATGGCCCTTTCATACTTACTGTTATGATCACTGTTGCTTTTCTGCTCTGAGCACCTATGCCCACTGTTCTGTTATATAGATGTGAAGATGAAATTGCTTCAGAAATAAGGAGATGCACAGAGGAATAGAATTGGAACGAGGTTTCTTTTTCTCGTGGCAGGAAAGCAAGAATTTGGGGATGCAGTATTGCATCTGAGTACTTTTTTTTAATGATTCAGCCCACTTCTGGTATTCTCTCCTCAGACCTGAAAGTCTGGTTCCAGTATCAAATGTTGAGTTTTTTTTTTTTTTTTTGCGGTACCCGGGGCCCTCACTGTTGTGGCCTCTCCCATTGCGGAGCACAGGCTCCGGACACGCAGGCTTAGCGGCCATGGTTCATGGGCCCAGCCGCTCCGCGGCATGTGGGATCTTCCCGGACTGGGGCACGAACCCGTGTCCCCTGCATTAGCAGGCGGACTCTCAACCACTGCGCCACCAGGGAAGCCCCAAATGTTGAGATTTTTGTTGTTTGTCTTATCAGATCAAAGCGACTCACAAATACAGGTCAATCATCTACAATCTCTTTCAAGTTGTTGCTTTTGTTAAAGAAAACCAAGAAAACAAAACCACTGACTTGCAGAGGGTACAAATAAACAAAATAGAATTAGATTTAAAGAAAGGAAAATGGGCTGACACAAAAAAAGTCACCCTTTTCAGAGTTGAGTCATAAACTTCACTAAATGTTCTCTACTGAGCTGAACTCCCTACAAAAGCTTTAAATATGTGGGGGCCAAAGGGCCACAAAATAAAATACACTGAGGGTCCTTTTGCTACTGAATCAAGTTCGGTTTGCCCTACACTCACCAAGCCAAAACGCTGAGACACTGAGATTTTCAGCAGAGAGGAGAAAGGGATTATTCGCAAAACACGAGCATCCTGATAGAATGGTAACACTTACTTAGAGAAGAAAAACATTTAAAAAAAGTTTTGTTAGCAAATATACTTGGGAAATACTGTTACAGAACCAGGTTCATTTTGTCCAACATGCAGCAAGGCACAATGCTGAGATGCGGAGGCTTGCAGCAAAGAGAGTTTATTTGCATGACAGAGAAACAAGGAGGCAGAAAAAGAAGTCGTAGATCTGCCTCCCCCAAGGCAAGGGCCTGGAGTATTTAGAGGATAACAAACTAAGCAGCAGGGCGGTCTAAGGCCTGGGGTCAAAGTGAGGGGCATGGGGGTGTGGGGAAAGGTGATTGGAAAAATGTGCTGTAAACAGTAATCACTGCTCTGTGCAGGTGTAACTAAGCTCTAGGCCTCTGCACATTCAAAACATGGAGGCACTTAGCATGATCTGAGGGTGGAGTTTTGGGCCCTGTGACGTCAAAAGGTCACCCAGCAGACACTGGCGCATGCCCAGTTGGAGGGTCGGTGGTCCTATCCAGTCTTAACCAGCTCAGCTTGAACTAGACACAGCTGACTCCAATTCCTGGAAAACAACTCATGCCATGTGCAGTTTGGAGGATGCACAAGTTCTTTTGTAGCAACAATTACAATGACCTTGATTAGCTAAACTAGGTGAAATAGATTTGACTAACGATTACCCATGGTTTCACATTACCCTTATAAATGTGCCCTCATCTTGGGACATTCCTATCTTAGAGACGGTATGTATCCATACGTGCAGGGGAAAAAAACAACAACAACAACAAGCCGGATGGCTAATTTATTGGAGAGGGAGAGAATCAGGGATAGACCAGAGAGCCTGACGTGTCTCTAGGACAGAAACAGACATCCATCAAGAACCAAAGTCCTCTCTCTCTGCTCCTCACCCTCTCCCCTTTCTCTGTTTCTTTTCCACATGAGCAACATAAAGTCATCACAGGCCTGACTTAAGTTCAGGAATCCCTTAGACTCACTAGATTTGGCAAAATCCATTTCTACATACTGGAAAGAAGGAATCTGATTGGCCCAGGCCTTGTCCAATCATCTGCAGGTAGGTGGGCGGGGCCAGAACCAGCCACTCTGAGAAGGCGCATGATGGTCAGTCCCTCAAGCGTCCGAGCTCTCTCCGAAAGAGCCTGAGGGGCCCTTCCTCCTCCCGACAGGCAGAGTACATCAAGTTAATTTCCTTAGGAAGTGTATTCCGTTTACAATATGCTGTAATTAATTTCCAATGCTCAGACTAGTTTTCTTGTCATGTAAGCAGTAACCACTACACAGCAAAAGGATTCATTTTGGCGTAGTTCTTCAAAAGGTACACAGAATTCTTCAATCCACTCCCACGACCACCACCACAAATCCACCATCCCCCCTTCCTCCCTTCCTGTCTGTCACCTCCCCTGCAGCCTACAACAGAGATAACTGTAAACACAAAGAACATATCACTGGCCTGATAGCAAAGAGGGTAATAATACCTCCTTCTAGCTTTCTTCAAAAGGATATCGTTGCACAATGAATACACTACTGTTTATTGAGTACTTTGAGTTTCTTGGAAATAGTCACTGTATAAATACAAAGTACTATTACTGTTATCACCACGTTTAACATGTGGTTAATAGTGGAGAAGTTCTTTTGCAGTCCTAGCTGTAAATTCTTCCCTTCTTCTTTAAAGCTGTTCCAGAGGCTTTGAACAATGATACTATAGTAACAAGTCAAGTACATCACCGTGCCCAGTGAATAACACCACTCTTGATTAATGGCACTTGTTCAACGTCACACTGACAAAAGTATGAAGTGTTAAAAAAAATAGAGTTTCTGCCTACTATGATTTTTTTTTCACTATTTAAAACACAGGCATCATCAGAGCTGAGTTTTTTTTTTTTTAAGCTGGACTTTTTTTTTTATTACCTTTTCGTCTATTCAGTTGCTGTTATATTTTTCATTCGACAAGTACTGTGCTTTTGTCTCACACTGGTGCTTGCTATCAGAGTGTTATCACTCAAGAGATCTGCTGTAGGATCTGCTAAGCATCTCCGCAATCAGCAAGCCAGGGGGCTACCCTAGCACAAGACCTCTACCCAGGGTGGAAAAGGAGGAGGGTGGGAAAAAGGAGGGCAAGCACTGCTGAGAGTCACACACTGGGTCACAGCTGACAAGGAACAGCCAGGTGCTGCGAATATCTATCATGGAGCCATCGGTAAATTGTAGGTGACTGGAGGCATACTTCACGGTGCTGTATCAGAGTTTATGTATTTTACTAACCTTATTTCATTGGGTTGAAGCTATACAGTTTTATGAGCCCCCCAATACTCTACTAGTTGGAAATAAATTCTTCCTCAGCTATATATCAGAGGATGACATTGCTGTTGGCCCATCTCTCTGAGCAAATGCTCTGCTTGTATTTCTTCTTTTTCTTTCAGCCTCGGGATAGGGTGCAGGGGTGTGGAGGTGGGAGTGTTTCTGCATGATGTGCGGGAAGGAAACAGCTTGTAGTTCAAGGTGAGGGAGGCAGTGCAACCCAAAGGCCAGCTTTAGCCTCTTGTCCCATCCCTGTCTTGCAAATTGTTCAGTCCACTGGCGATTTGAATGGTTAGCACGATTGTCAGCTATCTCTCCGCTCCAGCTTTTCTCTCTCCTGGCAGGAACTCTGGGACACAGACTTCGCAAACAGTAATAATAACTCTACTTTAGCTTTCACATTTTTGCAGTTGTTATTATGTCATCATGGTAAATGACCATAATTGACCCCCACAATGAAATGCTGCCAACATTCATATGAATAGCAACTGCAATCGTGCAGACTAGCAGTCATGTGCTTTGCAAGTAAAAATTGTGCTGAATAGCCGAAATCTCAGGTTCGTTTGGGGACCTGAGTATTTCTGAGTTATAATAGGAAATGATTTGTTTCTGAAACAGAAGAGTGCTGCATACAGAAACCTAAATAGCAGGTCAGGGTGAAGTAAGTATTAAAGGGAGATTTCCAGGATTTGCAGGAGCCCTTATGTCTTTGGGGGCTGATTTAGATAGAGAGTGATGAGTCAGGAGACTCCACCTGAGCACGGAGATCTTGTAATTCTATTTCTCATCTAAAGGGCACACACAAAATACACACATATACACTCACACGCACGCAAAATTTAACCATCTCTACCATCACAGAGTTAGCATTCACCTTTTCTGACCTTCTCCAGAACTGGCATGCAGTAAGGATATAACAAAACAGTGAAGAAAGAAGTGACAATGCCAAAATACATATCAATTCTCTGACTGTAACTGTGTATTTCAATATTGTGCTTGGGATGCAATTCCAGCTAAATTAGCCTCGACAATTTTCAGCTTATTTGGTTGAGAAATCAAGATCATTTCAAGATGGTTGTTTCAATAAATGAATGAATGGGTGAATAAAGGAATGAAATCTCTCTATCTGATCCTATTTCTAAGGAACCTAGTCTATCACAGAATGCCTATGTTTTATTGGGCTTTTTTTTTTTTTCTCAAGCTGGGCACCATGCCCTTAAATAAAACACGACCTAACACAGAAAGCAGGGACCTTGAAATTAGCTTTACATAGATTAATGCAATCTAAAGAAACCTTGCTGGTTCAACCATTGTCAAGCAGATCCAGTTAAAATTACTCACACAGGATTTTGAAACCTGTCCCAAAGTCTTCTCTTAATTCCTTCTTATGTTCCAGAAACAAACTTCTCTCCAGTTCTGCTCCTCTGCATAATGAGAACACCTTTAGGGAGAACAACCGGCAGCCTCACATCATTCTTGCTACAGAAACTAAGGAAGATCATGAACTTTTCATTATAATCAGATAATAATAGAAATTATTCAACTATTCCTGTGATTCCCAAATTATAGGGAAATTGAGAAAGAACTTTGCCTGGACAGTTTCTAGCATTTTAGATCAACTGTTTACAAGAGTAAGTTTCCTGTGGCTTCCTGCGGCACGAAGAGTTATCTCCCCAGGATGACCTAGGACAACCACAGGAAAAATACAGTTGCCTTTGGACCATTTCCACCTTTTAAAAAATTCTCCTATCCCCTAGTTCCCCTATCGATCAGTGACTTCATTTGCTCAGTGGCCCCTCAGAGGGGTTCAAATCTACATGGTGTCCACGACTCCTCCCCACCAACCCACGACAAGCAGATTTTCTCCCTTACTCCTGTCTCTCTCTCAACTCAATCAAAATGTCCCCATTACACTAGTGTGGCAAAGCTAGATATTACCAGAAAACTTATTTACCAGAAAGCTTTTATGCACTGGGCTGTGAAAAGCTGTAACTCTCCTAACAAGTATTTTCAATTTTAAAAAGGAGTTTATTAACCCAAATGAATCTCTTATTTTTTAAAAGGATAGAGATATTTTGTTCAGGGAAGACTTGTCTACAAGACTCTCCTGAGTCTGCTCCGGCATGCTAAAAATCAGCAACTTGATAACCTATTTCTGAAAAGTTCCCTGACTTCAATTTGAATTTCAAAGTTCAAATTCAAGCATCTTAACGTTCTTAGTTTTACTCTAAGGTGAGTTAAAAACAAACAGAATAAAGGCAGAGGCATATAACTTTTCTAAATTGCATTTATTGTTTGTCTCTTTTTCTTCCTATTCTTACCAGAACAGGAAGGAATGACTGAAGGGCAAATAATCACCCCCTGGTTGGAGGCTGACTTACTGTTGGCCAAGCAAGGACTGGATCATCTCTAACTGGACTGGTCAGTCCCTGTGGGCAATAGAGGTGCTCCTCGTGGAATTTGCAAGTGGAGAAAAGTATGTGAAATTTTTCTTGCTTATGTTGAATTTTTTGAAGCTCGTGCATTCCATTATTAACTCAGTGTGGTGTTGTTTTGACCAGGGAACTGTTAGCCACAAGCCTGGACTACCAGCCTCTGTGGTCACCTCTCATTCCAGTGGGAAGGAGGCTTCTCTTTCTCTTGACTTGGCCATGGACTATCCCATCTACCTCCTCTGTGTTCTGAGTCTCCTTCCCTGACCAGTGATTCTTATTTAATAGCTAGGCCACTACACTAGTCAAATGTGCAAAGAAAGTTAAGCTTTCATTTTCTGTGTTTAAAAGATGCTCATTAACCCAAATGGCTATTGTATGTTTTAAATGTGTGGTCATTTTCTATAATTGAGTTCATCTTATCTCTTAAACACCCACTTATGAGTTATATGTGTGAGAAATAGTAGCTCTTACCACCTTACAGTTTCATATCTTTCATTTCAAGGTGGTCTATTTGGGGGTACATGCTTAGTCTTTCAAGGTTGTTCTCTTGCCCCTGAGTTACCCCAGGGTAGCACTAGGGTACATGGGAGGTGGGTTATGTTCCTTTGTGGGGCTGGGGAAGCGGGGGAAAGTTACGGACTTGCAGTCACAGTCCCATGTGTTGCACTCTGGATCTTGGAAGAATGTGGGTAAAAGTGGCTAAATCTCCTGAGACATCGTGTTCCCGTGGCTGATATTCACGGTCCATCAATTTGCTTCTCATCTCAAATACCCTATACTTTGTAACCTCTTCTTTCACGTCCCACACCTCTGGCTGGTTCAGGGATCATCTCAGCCTCTTCCTCGCCTCACCAAGGCTTATGGATACTTCTGGATCATTTGCACAATGTGTGCAGCCATGAGGAACCTGGAGTGTTATCTCATGTCTATTTAAATAAACATGTCTTCTACTAGGCTTGTGGTGGAAAATGGTTCTAGAATAAATGTTTGGCTTCTCCTAAAGGCTTGTATCCTCCCATTGGCCAGTTCTAAGAAAACAGGCCACTAGCACAGATATACTAAGATTCTTTCATTTCTCTCTGGATGTTTCTACCTCCCCAGCTTCATTCAATGCTACTCCCCAAGTTTGACCTGGAGTGGGAACTCCTGATACCCGTGCCTGGCGGCATGCTTAAACTTCTCTCTCTCATAGTCTTTCCAATTCCCCTTGAGTTGGAAGGGCTGGATTTTCACCATGTAGTAGGATCTTCCTTTATATTACATTCATGGCACATGATAAAACTGGGAGCTCAGTGAATTTAGAAAATCTTTTGTTTTCCTTCCAAGACTTCTCTGGCTTCTAAGATTGTTTTCAAACTAGGTGCTCAAAAGTTCTACTCTGGGAAAGAAAAGCTCAATGTCGGCTCTTTATTTCTCTTTACAGTCTGCCTATTTCATGCCTAATGTTTCCAGATAAAAATGAGTGTTTCTGGATGACTAGAAAGTCCTGTACATGAAAAAGCACAAGAAGAAAAGTGCAATGATATATTTTTTTTTATTGGCGTATAGTTGCTTTACAATGTTATGTTAGTTTCTACTGTGTAGCAAAGTGAATCAGCTATACGTATACATATATCCCCTCTTTTTTGATTTCCTTCCCATTTAGGTCACTGCAGAGCATTGCAGTGAATAGAGGTCCCTGTGCTGTACAGTAGGTTCTCACTAGTTATCTATTTTATACATAGTATCAATAGTGTATATATATCAATCCTCATCTCCCAGTTCATCCCACCCACCCCCCTCCCCCTTGGTATCCATAGGTTTGTTCTCTACGTCTGTGTCTCTATTTCTGCTCTGCAAATAAGATCATCTATACCATTATTTTTAGATTCCACATATGTGCGTTAGTATACAATATTTGTTTTTCTCTTTCTGACTTCACTGTGTATGACAGTCTCTAGGTCCATCCACGTCTCTACAAATGACCCAGTTTCATCCCTTTTAATGGCTGAGTAATATTCCATTGTATATATGTACCAAATCTTCTTTATTCATTCCTCTGTTGATGGACATTTAGGTTGCTTCCAAGTCCTGGCTGTTGTAAATAGTGCTGCAATGAACACTGGGGTGCATGTGTCTCTTTGAATTATGGTTTTCTCTGGGTATATGCCCAGGAGTGGGATTGGTGGATCATAGTATTATTTCTGTTACATATGCTTAACATGTCTAACTGATGCTTTCTCTGCCATCTTCTTAGGTGGCTTTCAGAGGAGATACTCTCACAAAATGCTATGATGAATGAGAATTTTCCCCCAAACCTCTCTCAGTCACAGTTCCTGACCCAAGTCTTAGATGATTGTTAGAGAGTCAGAGGATAACTTGATGCCTTTGCCTTGTCACCAGACTGGGAGCTCCTCAAAATGCTGGGAATATCTTGTTCTTCTTAAATCCTCAAAATCTAACATAAACATTAGCCATCAGTTGAAATTGATCCAATTTTATTAAGTACTTCTGAAAACTGAAGTGAATGTTCTCCCTAACCTGACAGTCTGTTTTAGATAATTATCATTTCTATAGTATTTCAGAAAATATTTGTATTTCTCTATATGTACTGGACCATCTCATTTAAACCCATAAATTTAATACACTTGACACACCAGTGATGCTATCTCCAGCCCAGATCTCTTTCTTGAACTCCAGACTGTATATACAATTGGCTACTTAACCTCTTAACATGATTGTCTAAGACTGGACAACTGGACAACTGACTTTCCCCTTCACTCCTGCTCCTGCCACAATCTTCCCCAGCTCTCCTCCTACCTTTTCAGCTTAGAAGCTGTATAATCATCATTGAGTCCTCTTTCTCACACCCAAAATCCAATCCATCAGAAAATCCTGTCTCTTTATCTTCAAATAATATTCAAAATCCACTCACCCGAATTTAATTACATCTCCACCGCTGTCATCTTTGTCTAAGGTACCGTCATCTCTCACCTGGATTATTGTCATTGCCTCCTAACTAGTCTTCTTGCTTTCAATCAAGTAGTCTATTTGCAAAAGAGCAATAGATCATATCCCTTACTTGAAGAAAAAAAGCCTCTATCAAGGTGCTTAAAAGGTCCCAAATGAGCTGGCCTCTTGCTACTTCTCTGACTTTCTTACTATTCTGCCTCCTGCTTGCTCTTCTCCAGTCTTACTGGCCCCTTGATAATAACCAGCAAGCATGATGCCACCTCAGGGACTTTGCACTTACTGTTCCCTTGGCCTGGAATGACCTTCTCTTAGATACCCAAATGGCCACTCCCTCTCCTCCTTCAGGTCTCTGCTTAAATGTCTACCAGTGAAACCTTGCCTGACCACTCTAAAATAACACACTGTCCCCGGCACTCCCTATTCCCCTTTCCTGATGTATCATTTTTCCATAGCACTTACAATTATCAAAATAGTATACCTTTCCATAATTGCTTATTAGATGTTTTCCTTTTCTAGAAAAGAATCTACATTAAGGCAAAAATATTTTTATCTTTTTTATTCACAACTGTATCTCCAGCACCTAGAACAATATTTGACACATGGTAAGGGCTCAATGAGGATTTTTTGGGTGGATGGAAGGATGGATGGATGGATCAATAGATGAATGGGTAGATGGATACAAAGATGTATAGAAAGAAGGAAAGCTTTCCAGATGGGACCAAAGCAATATGGAACACTAATTTTCATTGTTTTGTACCAGCAGAGTTTATTGGCATTTGTAAGGTATTTCTGGAGTTATTCTGAACTAGAGAGGGAATATTTTTTTTTTTTAATAAAAACAATCCCACAGCATTTATTGTCATCTGGTAATAACATAAAGGTGAGCAAAACAATATGAATAAATGCTTTAGAACTACACTTCTAACAAAGCACACCTAAAAAAACTGTATTGCCTTCTCAACAATTTCTCACTTCATTGATCATTTCTAGTTGGAGACACTTTGGAGCAGAGTAATGTTATCTCCTTTTAGCATGATCCGACCCAGTTGTTTTCTTGACTTTGTTTTAGAATGAATTTCTTCTGCATCATCTAATACGAGGTTCATATACTCATCAAAACCAATGATACAGCCCTCTATCCGCATATTCACTTGCTCATAAAGCCACACCTCAATCCGAGATCTATTTTGCAAGTATCTGAAGATGAGATTGATTGGCTGCACCATCACCTTCTGCACCTTCTGGCCCTGGCCTCAGTACGCCATGGTGGAAGCTCACAAAGACCCGAGAGGGAATATTTTAAATGAACTTGTATCTCTATATTCATTTCTTTGTTGCATATTTATTAACTGCCACACCTTGAAGGTTCAGCAATAAACAAGATAGACATGGTCCTCGCCATTAAGGAACTTACATTTGGAAATATATTCCAAGATTAGAAATATCTCCCAAGGTATTACAAGATATTAACAGAGTTAATATTGTTTTAATATATTACTACACTTTTCCTCTTTTGCATTTTCATACACAGGATACAAAATCTTGGAAGCAGTGAGCATAGTTAGGAGGCAATGGCAAGAATCCAGGCGAGAGATGATGGTACCTTGGACCAAGATGACAGTGATGGAGATGTAATTAAATTCGGGTGAGTGGATTTTGAATATTAGTTGAAGATAGCCCAGATTTTCTGATGGATTGGATTTGAGGTGTGAGAAAGAAGAATCAAGGATGATTACATGGTTTCTAAGCTGAAAAGGTAGGAGGAGAGCTGGGGAAGACTGTGGCAGGAGCAGGAGTGAAACAAGAAGGTCAGTTGTCTGGACGTGGACAATGCTTTGGACCTTCCAAAGTCAGGATAAGACACAAATTGGTCCCTTGATTTAACAGCCCAGATACATTTTCAGCAAGTCTCCAGAAAATGGGAATTGATATAATAATATTGGTAATGATAGAAATAGCCAAAAGATCGTTTATTATGTGCCAGGCACTATTCTAGTCACTTAAGCAAGTTCCTAGCTAGAAACTACATATCCTTTGGCTATGGGTATGACCATCACTAGGTTGGAGTCAATGGGATGTAAGTGAAAATGGTATGTATATAAATTCTGAATTGTCTCCAACTTGAAGACAAGCTGCTTTTCCTGGACTTTGGCTCTTATTTCCATGAGTAGGACTTTTATGAGCCAGCAACCCAGACTTCAACTTTGTAATCAATGGTGGGGCTACAAGATGAAAGGAATTCAAATTCCTAAAAGTTTGTGGAGCACAGCTACCCGCTGTTCTAAATTGGCCTGTTACATTAGAGATAAATAAGCTTCTCTTTGAGATTGTTGGATCTCCTTTTTTTCTAGGAATATAGCATTTACTCAATTAATATGCACAGTTTTCTGAGTTGAAATGATTGTAGCATTAACCAGGCACACGTAGAATTTTATTTTTATATTCTTTTTTACAATTATAAAAGAGCAAATTTCTTTATTGCATCTGGGCAGCTGTCTGCCAATCAGATTGTTGCTCTTCCTTCCTTCCTGGACGCCCACCCAAGCTGGAAGAAAAGTGATATTCAAGGTGATATGTGCACAGTAGATGACACACGACGTACGTATTCAATACATTCCAATTATTATCACTATCGGGCACTGTTTCACCACTCAATTTCTAGACCAAAGCTACATTTCCCCGTTTTTCCATTAATTCTCAGTCTCTCATTCTGACCATAAAAAGTGGATTACAGTTTGCTCTTATAGCATTCACCAGTAAAGGATATTTTGATTCATTAGACGCAGCTTTCTTTCTTTGCTCCTCTGTGCTATGTTGCAAAGAACAACCTTGTAATAAGTTGCTCCCACTTCACTACCAAAAATAAAGTCTTCTTTTAAAATTAAATACTTTCATTTCAACTATGATAATGCCAAATTTGGCACAAATAATTTACCAATTCAACCTCAAAGTCTCCCCAAAACATTGGATTCAAGAGTGCCTAAAATTCAGGCAACATTCTCCTGGGGAAAGCATTCATATATTAGAAAGACCCTAACAATCAGGGATCTAGATGCCACCTTTCCCATCTCTACTGCTATCACCACACCCCTATGGTCAGCACTCGGTCCTTCCGTGTCTTTCCATAGCTCTTATTGTTAGCATCGTTCATTTGGAACTCAGCATGTGATTATCATTATAGTTGTTTATCTTTTTGAATGCAGGTTCTGTCTCTACATTTTGCTTGTAAGACAGGCATGGCGGCATATAATCTGATGTAGTCCCAGCCTCTAGCACAGCCGCTGCAGGGACAGAGTGTGCTCAGTAAGAGTGGACTGGTGATGCTATGTGTAAACACTGTTCTCATGGAGCCCAGTGTTTCCAGGAAGCAGGGCTGGGAAGGGACACTTTTCTCCACTAAACACACATACACACAGGCACACACACAGACACATACATATATAAATTATTTAGTGATTACTAAAGGTTAAGGAGGCCCACAATTGTGTTTGTTTGTTTGTTTGTTTGTTTTTCTGATGAGCCAGTGTTTAAGCTTATGCTGCTCCCCTCAGGACACCTCTTGAATTGTAGTTCTTAGCTTAATAGGCAGTACTTGAATCTGATTATCTCAAGAACAGAAGATCAGAGGACTGATATCTAATAACTGATAAGTATGGGCAGTATTTTCCAAGAGTATTAGCATAGATAAAGTTCTCATTTCTATCTATGTTCAGGTGGAAAATATTTGAAAGCTCCTTTTCCCATGTACTTTGCTGATCTGTAATTATCAGGTTTACTAATGTTTATTATTTTTGTTTACTTTGTAAAAGTTTATGGTTTTAACTCTGTGAATAATATAGAGAATGATATTAACACAATATATCACAAAGTCTGGAAGGGGAATGTACCAAGATGACATTCCTAACAGATGTCAGTTTTATGTAAATACCATTGTAGAGGCAGAAGTCAGGATAATTCAGGCAAAATAAAAATAAGTCTGCAATTAAAAATCCATCTGAAAGTCACTTTTTCCTTTTACTGTAGTTGTTCGGAACAGTCTTTAATTTCATAATTCATCAGAAAGTCAATCTAGGAAAATGGTTAAAGAAATAGGCTGCGGACCTGCCTGGATTTGAATCCCAGGTCTCTCACTCACTAGCTGTTAAAACTAGAGCACATCATTTCTCTGCACTTCTATTTCTTCCACTGGCAAAACTGGAGGGGAAGAGCGTCTATCTCACAGGGTAGTTCTGAGGATTGGGTGAATGAACGCATACAAAACATGGAGCACATGGCCTGATGCATGGTAAACAAAGGATATTGGCTATTATTTGGGGATGACAAGTATTCTAGATAAATCAAGTGTTGAAATCTCCATTTGACTTTTCACTTTCTGATGCGAGAATGTCAACCAACATTTTTATCCTATTTGAAGATTTAATTCCCTCTTGTCATCTCCAAGGGAGTTCCACTTTAAGAAGAAAATAACCTAAGTAAAAACGCAGTGGAAGATAGGGAAAAAATCTGCTGTGATTCTTCTTTTTCCAAAAGATTTTAAAAATTATTCATGATTAATATTGCATTGCATTGCCTACATCTTTAGTCTTTAGGAGGACTGAAAAGGGATAACCCTAGGGTTAATAGTAAAACAGAAAAATGGCCCTGTG
This sequence comes from Pseudorca crassidens, assembly GCF_039906515.1. Taxonomy (NCBI): domain Eukaryota; kingdom Metazoa; phylum Chordata; class Mammalia; order Artiodactyla; family Delphinidae; genus Pseudorca; species Pseudorca crassidens. The sequence continues at coordinate 70,176,664 of NC_090298.1, forward strand.
TCTCATCAAAGTGTTTTCTCCCCCTCATGAGGGGTCTATCCTGGGTCCTATTGCCACTGTCTCAGAGGTCATCCAAGCTTGAAGAATGCCCACTGAGATGTTAATCTGCTGTGATTTCTTCAACTGTAGTTTCATTTTAGTAGAAGACACCTAGAAGGAAAAATGCTGGGCTGGTTTAGTGGGGATCTACTGTTTCATCCACCCATCACATACCATGCTTCTTTCTTATGACAACTGCCTTCTCCCCTAGGCCACCCACTATGTGCTCTATGATCCTGCCTTCTGATCCAGGAGCTGGCATTTGTCCTTGGCTAGGCCAATATTCCATCCTTGAGATTTTTAAACTTGGGACAGAGAGAGGCAGAGTAGTTCCTCTTCTGGATTAAAGATGTAAGATATTAAACTTGGGAAGCGTTGGTGGCCACATTTACATCACATGGAGAGAGCTAGCCTACCAGAAGAAAGGGGAATGACACTGATACATACAGACCAGAGACATAAAGAGCCTGGGAAACATCAGAGATGCTGATTCCACAAGACTTATTTTCAGGGGTGGTAAGGAAGGGATGCCAAGCAGTTTTCCTGCCCTTCCCACAGCTGTTTTTAGCTCTTCTTTGGAGTCCAGAAGACACCTCCATGCTGCCCTTCAGAATCCTCCTGACCTAATTTCTTTTGCCAGCCATACTGTGGCTACTGGTTCAATGCAGGTTTCTATCAACTTCTTGAAGCTGCATTTCAACAGCATCTCACAGAAGGCTAAAACTCTACGTCTCGTTTCCTACTTGGGAACTTGTGTGACGCCACAGTGTGGGAAATGCTCCCTATTCCTATATGCACAATATGGAAGTCCAAGGGACTCGGTGCTTGTGGAGCCACCATTGACCAGTGGAAGTCAATGGATAAATGCTTTCGCCTTTTGTCCCCAGGTGTATTTCATAAGGGTCTCAGAGAGGCTGAGCACCAGTCACCCAATCCCCTGGTGCAATTAGGGTGGCCAACTTTAATAACTGTTCCTTGAATTTGCTTTTCCTCCTTCCTTGTTTCTCTCCCTCAGGCCCCATACCCCTGTTCCCTAACATCATATTCCCAGATAAATTCTAAGGAATCCTTTGTGTCAGGCCCTGCTTTTGAGGGACCCAGGCTAAGACAGCCAGGATTCTTTCAGCAAATTTCCTTCGGGTTAGATTTCAGTCATAACTAATTGGAATGAGTTTAAAAAAGACTTGATTTCTAGTCACAGTTAAATAGCTAACACACTAACTGTGACTTTGGACACATTGAATGGTCTGTACCTCGGTTTATGCATCTATAAAATGGTAGAATTGGGCTCATTTCTAAGATTCCTTTCATCTCTAAGATTCTATGATTTGAAGAAAAAGCTTCATGTCTCAGAGAAATGAATCTCTAGTGGTGGCAATGCAGACACTGGGACAGTCAGTCCCTCCTGTGTTTCTGGTCCCCCAGTATTCACGTTCCTGCAACACCATGTCAGAACAAGCCCTTGATTTTCATGTGGCCCCTAATCTAGGACATCAGGGAGGAACTGGTGATGGTGGTTACATGTGGGAGTGGAGTTTATAAATTATTTCCCCAGTCTATCTGAATCTCTCAAGCTGCTACAAGAGAATCTTTGGATTATTCTTGGTGTAATATTAATTATATTCTCATGAAAAAAAATTCTATGAGAAGTTCTTGGAAGTCTCTTTCATCAGTGAAACCCTGAGTCTCATAGGATTCTGGAACACTCCTGCAGCTTCTCTTGGTTTCAAGATTCTCAAACTTGAGATTTGGACTTCAGTGCATTTCTGTCTTCCTCTACACCATACGTCAGACTCTTTCCCTGGGGCCTTCAGTTAATCAAGTGCACACATTCCCTGGTGACTCCTGGCTAGGTATTCAAGGCACCTCTGTCATCTTTTTTTTTTTTTTTTTTTTTTTGCGGTACGCGGGCCTCTCACAGCCGCGGCCTCTCCCGTTGCGGAGCACAGGCTCCGGACACGCAGGCTCAGCGGCCATGGCTCACGGGCCCAGCCGCTCTGCGGCATGTGGGATCTTCCCGGACCGGGACACGGACCCGTGTCCCCCGCATCGGCAGGCGGACTCTCAACCACTGCACCACCAGGGAAGCCCCACCTCTCGGAGCGGCTGGGCCCGTGAGCCATGGCCGCTGAGCCTGCGTGTCCGGAGCCTGTGCTCCGCAACGGGAGAGGCCGCGGCTGTGAGAGGCCCGCGTACCACACAAAAAAAACAAAAACAAAACAAAAAAACCCTCTGTACTGTGAACTAACATCTGAAATCCTTGTCTTTGGTGAGGCCTGGTCGCTCTTCCAATTCTTCCTTCCACTTCGATAGCTCTCCAAAGATATGACTGGGGGAGCAGAGAGTGCAAACATTTATATGGTTAAAACAAAACAAAACTAATTTTAAAAATCCTCACATCTGGTGTAGGAAAAATACAGATTAATGACCTAAAGAAATCAAAATAACTGGAGACATCACCAAGGGCAAAGTCCTAATACCCCAAGCCATTTTGAAGACTGAGAGTATTTGACAAACAGTGAGAATTGAGACAGCAAAATCACAGCAAGGAGCTGCAGTGAGGCAGTGGAGGGCACATGGTCAGAGGAAAGGGGAGACAGGAACGTTTAACAGTAGGACAGAGAGAATGACTTCAGAGTAAACAGTGTCTAGACGATCCACGTGTCTGGACAGCAATGAATCCCAGACGTGTTGTCTGATCCACCTAAGACCAGAGAGGTTTATAAAATCCTGCTCACTTAGTGGCATTGAGAAGGCAGTGATTTGTGGCAAAAATTTTTTGTGGAGCTCATTTTATTAAAAGTATACTACATTACCAAGTTTTGCATGAATTTGTACAGTAGAAAATAAAAACAGAAATGACCAGGGCATTTTAAATGCTGTCGAGAAATGTGTTTGCTTTAGAAACTAATCACAAAAATAGAGACAAAGACATTTTTTGCAAAGCATCTGTCAGCTCTGATTTTTTTAAAAAATGGCTTTGGGATTTAGAAGAAGATCAAAGGAAAATGCAATCGAAGCTGCTGCTATACATGGCCCATGCTGGCTTTCCCAATAGGCAAACTGGTCACAGGTCTCAACAGAGGAAGGAGGTAGGGAACAAAATCAGAAAGAGGCAGGTTCCTCTTTGGTAAATGTATCCAGAACTTTGCAAACTGGAAAGCATCTAGAAGGAAACTATTTTCATTTCCACATCACTTTAAGTAGTATCCTTTTGAAAACTAAGCTTTTATTTTGAACTGTATATGAACATGGGGGGAGGGCCAGGGTCTCCACTGGTGGCTTCTGTGAGGCCCTTCCCAGGGCCAATAAGGAATCCCAATGGACATAGTGAAATCTCTGAACTGGAGACAAGATGGGATCAAAGTGGCTTGAACCCAACCCCATACCCAATTCTGCCCAAGCTAGCATTGCCTCGAAAAACAAGCGAGGGCCCCACTTTCTAAAACGTTACTTTTTAGTGTTTCTGCTCCTTCCTTTCTTCCTCTCTTCCTTCCATCCTCCTATCCTCCCTCCCTCCCTCTCTGTATTTCTCTCTTTTTCCTTCTTTCTTTTTTAATCGTGGTAAGAACATTTAACATGACTTCCACCCTCTGACATTTTAAGTGTGTAATATAGTGTTGTTAACTGTAGGCACAAGGTGGTACAGCAAACCTCTAGAATTTACTTATCTTGCATCACAAACTTCATGTCCATTGCACAGCAACTCCCTACTACATTTTCTTTTTTTTTTAATGTTTTTTATTGGGGTATAGTTGCTTTACAATGTTGTGTTAGTTTCTGCTCAGATGGCCAAGAGGCACATGAAAAGATGCTCAACATCACTAATTATTAGAGAAATGCCAATCAAAACTACAATGAGGTATCACCTCACACCAGTCAGAATGGCCATCCTCAAAAAAATCTACAAACAAGAAATGCTGGAGAGGGTGTGGAGAAAAGGGAACCCTCTTGCACTGTTGGTGGGAATGTAAATTGATACAGCCACTATGGAGAACAGTATGGAGGTTCCTTAAAAAACTAAAAATAGGGCTTCCCTGGTGGCGCAGTGGTTGAAAGTCTGCCTGCCGATGCAGGGGACGTGGGTTCGTGCCCCGGTCCGGGAAGATCCCACATGCCGCGGAGCGGCTGGGCCTGTGAGCATGGCCGCTGAGCCTGCGCGTCCGGAGCCTGTGCCCCGCAACGGGAGAGGCCACAGCAGTGAGATGCCCGCGTACCGCAAAAAAACCCCCCACAAAAACCTAAAAATAGAACTACCATATGATCCAGCAATCCCACTCCTGGGCATATACCTAGAGGAAATACATTATATTTTGATAGTTTACAGTAGGTGGTAAAAACTGAGAGTCGTTTCCTATTGAAATATTTTCTGAGATTATGGGACCAAAAAAAGTTTCTATATCTAAAAACAACTGAGGACTTGATCATTCCTTGCCGTAATATTCATAGACATAGAAACTAAAAATTAACCAATTATGGGAACTTGATGACTCAATACATTTTTTTTCCCATTTGCCTCTATTACCATATTCCCACACAAAAATTTTTCAAGTAATCTCTTCCCTTTATGGAAACAACTGGTGGATTGTATCCTGAGATACATCCTAAGGTCTTCCTCTTTTCCTATGGAACACTAGGCATTTCCCCTCAGGAGAAAGAATGCTGGGGCTGGTGTATCTAATCCAGGATGACTAATCCTGCACTCTTACTGCTGACTTTAGTTCCCAAGAAATCCTTTTATGTGTTGGTTTGGAGAAACTCTGACTGTCTCACTCCTCTTGGTGATTGCTCTCTTGACTTCCTGTTGAGTTACACATTGGCTATAAATTGCCCCACACCAGAAAGGGGATCTTTTAAAACAGGAATTTTCCTTTAAGTTATTGAAATAATTACAGGAAATGGTTAAAAGGTATTAATAACATTTCAGAGGAGTTTACATCATGTACTCTGCAAAACAAATGGTCATTCCAAAGGCCAAAAGATGGAGTACTAAAATTCCAATGGCATTCTGGTATGGAACTAAATCCTCTGAGAAACAAGGGGACTGGCTTACTCTACAGCCCACAAAATTTATCACACTCCAGGGTGTAAAGCAAGGCAAAGAACTTTATTTTCCGGGTTATGTATTTCGGTAAATATGTCTCTGTCCCTAAAAGGATGTTAGTTTTAAAGGCGCTGAACACTTTAAGTTCCCGAAGACTCTGACATTTCGAGGTGACTGCAACTTGCCCACACAGGCAGAACAAAATCTCTATTTTCCACAGAATTTTAAATCTGTTACTTCATCTTACATTAACAGCACTTGTAATAACATTTATAAAGTGAACATATAGATGTTACAATACTAAAAAGACTCGTGTCTCTCATTTCCTTTTCTTTCTTATTGGGCAGAGCAGGGGATTTAAAGAAGTAAGAAATGAGGTGCCTCTTGAAAGAAATTTGATTAAAATAAGCCTTGGGATTCTGTTTATTTTATAGGCTTCCCCCCCACCCCACCCCTTGCTTCACTGTCAATTCAGAAACTTGGCTGTGAGGAAAAGGTTGTTAAACATTAAAGAATCCATCCGGATTTTTTGAAAGCCCCTGCTGTCATGGTTCAGCCACTCAATTTGAATCTTGTCTGATATGATTCCTGAGAAGCCAGGCGAGAGTTGGCTGGAGAGAAGTGACCAAGCAGTTCAGTCGTTCTCAGCTCCGCTAGAGAACCAAAGCGAACAGCAGCAGGACTCCTCTCCTGCCATTCAGAATTGAGGTGGGACCACCTGGGGTTTCCAGTTTTAGAATATAACTCTTTGGGCAATTAGAAAATCTCTGAGCATCCGTCTCCCCTGGCATTTAGGAAAATTAATAATATTAAGCATTTCTAAAATAAGAAGTGGGTTATAAGATAGGCCAATGTACCACTAGCATAATTTGCTCCGTTACCTTTTCCCCAAAGGAGCCTCATCAAGGTACAGTCCTACAGCATTAATGCTTCTGAGCTCATAGCCCTGGAATATCTATTTCCCACAGATTCAAGACAATGAAACTTCATTATCATGCCCCCTTATTTAACTCCAATGCCCAGGACAATGATTTGTTTTAATGTCCCAGTCTAAACCTCCTGCAGCAATATTTTTTCAGGTAATAGCTTCCATTCATAATGCTAACAGCTCTTGAATTCTCCAGTCAATTTGGCTGTTACGAGCCTCTCTTTTCTTTGACTTCCTAAGCTTTACACCTTGCCATATGCAGTGCAAACTAAATTAAAAAAAAAAAGCACAAATTTTACATGTGGCATTTGGGATGATTAGATAATTCGAAAATCAACTGGAGATTTGTTCCCAAGGTACATATATTTCTTCTGAGTTCTCCATAAACAAGAATGAAAGAACATTTTTAAAGTTCCCCAAAATTTAAGTAAAATTCTTATCAACGATTAATAAGATTTTCAGTTCCTGGAAAGAAAGTTACTTATTTATCATTTCAAAACCCTTAAGCTTCTCAACCAGGTTCCTTTACAACCTGAAATTTATAGAAGACAAAGCCTAAAATCCTTTCCTGGTCTAGAACAGATAACCTTATATGTGCTTAATTTGTGCTATATAACAGCATAGTAAAATAGAATGACTTTGAGGTACAAAGTTAGAATGACCGACCTGGTTTTAATTCTCAAATCATTACTTACAAGCTCTTTGTCCTTGGGAAATTTTTCTCATCTGAAAAATGGGGTAACAATATTACCTAACTCACAATGTTGCTGTAAAGATTAAAGATTTTAACAGGCATTTTTAGTTGTATCTCTGGAATTCATTTATCATTTCCCCCTGGCCAAAGCATTAATTTCCATGTAGGGCCTTTGTGATCCCAGGCAAGATGATCCTACCCTCTGGCATGCAATCTAAACTAAGCAATCAACATACCTACCCTCTGGCCACAGAGATAGTTTCATGATGTTTTGAACCAGGGTGAATCTCAGGACTTTTGTTGACTATGTCACTACAAATAAACTCTTTTTCCAGCTAGACAAGAAACAGAAAATACGTAGCTTTGAGTACTTTGGACAAGCATCTTAGGACCACGTGGGAACCAACAGAAGGGTTGAATGGTCAAGCTCATCTTCACCTGATGCCAACCCAACGTCTGGACTGTCCGGTTACATAACCCAATAACTCCCCCTTGTTTAAGTGCGTTTGAGGAAGGTTTACTACTATTATTATTAACCTATATTGTAAACACATTTGGGAAACAATTAAATGTGACTTTGTGTTGTTCCTCTAGTCCCTGTATGTAGTATTTAGTGGGTGAACATCCTCTCCCCACAGCACTTTGTGAAGACTCCAGAAGCCCCCTGGTTGCTCTGCTCACACTCAGGCAATAGAAAATTCTACAGTCATTTTGAGTCATAAAACAGTGTCACTTGAGAAATGTAGAGTCTCAAACGAGAGGAAAACGATCAAGAGAATGAGTGGAATGGCTCTTACTTGGCTGCTGGGTGGTAAAGTAGTGTTCTGTCCTTCTGCTCTTTTGGGCCAGTCATATGTATTAATAGAAAGTGGACACATCTGTGAGTTCTTCATCAGGCCCCACTGGCCCTCCCTGGCCACAGCGTTCATGACCACGAAAGGCATGTTTCCTTGGGCTCACCTTTCTCTGTTCCTCATCAGCTTCTGTTTCCCTGACCATCCACACCACAGAGCTTTCTGGTCAGTATTCCATCACCCTGTGACAGGAGCCTGATCGACCCTATTCGAAATAACTTTTTAATGTTATAAAATCACCCACAAATATGCAAAAGTTGTAAAACTATTAACTCATATTTGAAAACATTCGTTTGCCACCGATTTTTATTTTTATTTTTTTAAATCATGAAGACAGTTAAACATCAGCGCAAGTCTAAATGGCCTGAAAATTAAGGAGAAAAAAACAAACAAAAAAAAAGATTAAGAGAACAGGTAACTAAAACTAAAAACAGACCAAACTGCTTCAAGACCCACGGAATGTGGCAAATCTGCTCCCATGGTTCACCCAAATTAGCAGTACATGAAAAAACTGATAGCTGGGAATATTCATTTTTAACCAGATTGAAGTTTCAATTTGCTTTCGATGAAATCCCCTGGCACAACCTGTGAGATGGCTGTGTTCCTAGGTCCTCCACCTATGCCCTCCCCACTTCACAAAGCTCCTGCTGTAGCTGTACCCTCCCTAGAGACATTCCTTCCTCTGGACCACTACTTATACAAGTAGCTATGGAAGCCCTGGTTATTCCCCGAAACGTACGGTGCTGCTTACATGCAAACTTTCAGCAAAGTACTGTTATCATTCTATCTCAAATTTCTCCAGTCCAACAGCTAAAATTTTCAACTGCCAAAATCAATACTGCTTTGATTCTACTTGGGTATCAGGTTATTTCTGAAAGTGTATTTTAAATTTTTTCCTGAGGTACCATGACCTTCTTCTGGACACCAAAATGTGGCATCTTGGCTCACATCTATTTTCATCATGTAGCTTGGTGGATGTTAGCTGCGGACCCTGAACCTAAAACATCCATGGTGGTAGGAACATAAAACCTACCAGCTCCCTTATTTCTCTGGTCCTATTGTGGTACAGAAACAGAATTAAGAAAAGTATGGTCAATATTCTTAATTATTTGTCATGAATGAATAATCAATCCAAGTAAAATATTCATTCCTCTACCTCTCAATTTTAAGTAATTAGAATTTTGGGTAGAGTGCCAATGTGTATTTAGATGTTCCAATGGTGATTCCTTTCTAATCACAAGTCAGTATAATTTTCTTGGCCAAAGGACTAAGGAGGAAAGGAAACTAAGTGCTTGTTCTCCCCAGGGATTTTATATTCTTAGAAATACCCTTGCTGAAGTCTTACTATTTATTATTGCCCTGCACTTTGTAGACCACCTAGTACCTCTCTCCCACGGCTCCCATCTCACCAGGAGAAGGGTTCTCAAAGAAATATCCATGAAATCTCAGGGCATTCTGAAGCCATCCTTCCCCTCTCCCTGTTCTCCATGCATCAGCATTTATACTCCCTTGGCAGATTTCACAAAAGGCTGCACACCAGGAGAGGGAAAGGTAATGATGTGTGTTTGTCTTATGGGTGTGCTCACATTTCAAACTTGTCTACAATTCCAACAAATGAAAGGAGTTGTTAAACCATAACAAAAGCTAAATAAAAAGAAATGTTAAACTGTAAAATGAATAAAAACTGTCATTAGGTGTAACCTAAACAGTCTGTGTGTGGTTTCTGGGAATGACAAGTAAACAATAAACATTAAATGTTGTCAAGTAGCTTCCACAAAAAGTGTTTCCATACATGTGCAAATAGGGAGATGTGCAGTTGCCAGCGCCCGATCCCAGGAGCTTTGTGGGCAATCACATGGGCATTGAGTAGAAAGCCCCCCATCTGCCAGATTTGCCTTTTTTCCTCCAGTAAAGTTGACAGGAATTCTCTCCCTCTAATTGAATATCCAGTGGCCCTTTACTCTCTTTTTGGCCGCTTACTTAACAGAGCTCTTGAAATAATTGTTGGAAAAACGAGTCCCCTTTTAGATTATTTTAGAGGCAGACTTTTTTAAAGCTGAAGAATGCAGTACCAGCATTCATAGCATGTATTCATAATAAAAACGGAACTCTCTTTCCACTTTACAGTGACAAGGTCATGCAAAAATAAATACCTGGGTGATTTCTTATTTTTTCCTTTCCGTGAATCAGAAGCCCCAAACTCTAATGCCCACCACGACCAGGCAATAAATGAGTGCAGGGCTGGCTGCAAGGTGAGTGTAAACCACAGTGTAGGGAGGGAGGCTTAACATAGTGAAAAGTGTACATTGGTCCCAAGGGTACAACCTTCTCCAGCCTGTAAAATCTGTGCTGCCTAAACAACGCATTCTCCAGGCTGAATTCCGCCCACAGACTAGATATAGCAGGCCATTTCATATTTCAATGGAAATAAAAACAAAAATAAACAAATGGGACCTAATGAAACTCGATGTAATTAAATTAAAATTAATCAGAAGAGCTTAAGAAAGCCATAGTCTACCAACCAGAGTCTTGGTTAAAAGTCCAAGTCAGGAACATGTTAATGGAAATAAATCTTCCTACTTTCCACTCCCCCTCCCCAAATAAAGCAAACACCAATGGATCATAAAATCACTAAGAGTTTGGCTGACAAAACCACATATTTGAACAATTATTCTATCATTTAGTTGTGACCTTTACAGTAACTCCAATTATATGTTGCTTCCTTGCACTAGTCATTTTGATTTAAAAAAAACAGAATTTTGCTAAGGATAAAGAAAATAATAATAACCTACATACATTGTACAGTTTGAACATCTGGGCTGGTAAGAAACTTTTCCAGCTTCATGTTGTAGTGAATGTAATATTCATTTGCTTCACAAGGAATCAAATGGGAAACAATGTCTTTGTCAAAAGCTAAGCATTCTGCATTGACTTTAGCTGTTTACACTGATCTTAGCACCAGATACTATCAAATGTAACTTCAGTGCCCAGGTCTAAAGATATATGTTTTCCAAATGAAGAAGCAGTGGGTTATAACAACCTCGTTTTCCGTAACAGGTCACAGTCCATTCATATATTATCTATTTTCATTATAATGATTGGTTATTATCATGATCTCTGAAGATGGTTATTATCTACATTGACAAGGAAACTGAGGCTCAAGGGAGGTCAAATGACTTGTAGTAGAGAAGGCTGTGAAATTCACTCTCAGCCACACAGGTTTTTATTTTCCTTAAATGATATTGATTGCTTAAGTTTGAAGGAAAAATACTGTGCTATAGTTCTTCAATGTTTGGGTTCCCTTTTTGCTTTTCTTTCCTGCGGTACGCGGGCCTCTCACTGTTGTGGCCTCTCCCATTGTGGAGCACAGGCTTCGGACACGCAGGCTCAGCGGCCATGGCTCACGGGCCCAGCCGCTCTGCGGCATGTGGGATCTTCCCGGACCGGGACACGGACCCGTGTCCCCCGCATCGGCAGGCGGACTCTCAACCACTGCGCCACCAGGGAAGCCCGGGTTCCCAATTTTTTGTTAACGTTATTTATAAATAAAAAGTTGTGGTCGCTGTCACTGCAGCAAGCTCAGACCCGTATAGAAACACTTAGATCTCATCATCTCCTTGTACTCCTTTCTTAAATTTAAACATAACACAACCAGTGAGTCAAGAGAAATGCTGCTTTCTGTTTTCTTATGCCCCTTTGGCAGACTACAGTCAGTAGTTGTGAAGGAGAGGGTAGTAACTGTTGAGGAGAGAGGAAAATGGAGGCTGGTGGCTTCCTTCCCCCCACTCCCTCCCCACATGGATCAGAGAGGGCTTTCTCAGGCATTCTCCTCCCCAGTGGCCCCTGGAATCCCTTTGTGTTTGGGTCTTGATTTGAGGGGTCATTTCTTCAGGCAGCCCATTAGGGAATGTGAAACCAGGGATGTCCTATAGGATGTTATCATAGTGCCAAGTGGCACTTGGCTGGTAGAACACGGTTATTATCATTTTGTATCTTGCCATGGGCTGATAAACCTCTCCAAGCCTTCTCGTGGAAAAAAAAAAAAAAAAAAAATTCTAGCGTTGGCTAACTCTGTGAATTCGGGTAAATACCTGTTGAAGTTGGCCCAGCAGAGTCTGTGCAGATTGATGGAAAAGTGGCTGATTGTCAGAGAAGCTGTCAGCCCCTTCCCACCCCTTCCCAGGGGTTCAGGTATATAGTACAATAATAGGAGTAATAACTGCCAAAGGTTGTGAATTCCTTATGGCAAAATCCTTGTACTTCAGATGTTGGCCTGAAAAAAAACTGCAACCATGCTCATGGAGGGCCCTAAAGATTTAGATTCTAACATCTCCACTTTCTGATCACTGTTTTCTTTGCCCTGTCATTGCTCATTTTTCAATAAAATCCTGACCTTGGATCTAATTGTCAGCCTTCATGCCCTCAAAGTTGAGGCAGCCAACTGCTGATGGAGAGAGCCACACAACAGCAAAGACTAGTGCCGCCAAAAAGCCATAATTTCTGACTAACTGGGACCTTAACAATGCTTCGTGATCTTCTTATTCTTCTAGTCAGTGCTCTCTCTTATGCCTTTTGGTGATTATCCAAACCATCTCCACTTTCCTTAACCCCTTCTCTTTACTCTTCATAATCTACTTAAGAAAGACAGTAGAAGTTTCCAAGCAAGAAGTCCACCAGTGTGAGGACAGGTCAGTGGTCAAGTACTCAAGTACTTGTACCTTCTAGGGAAGGTAACACAGCCATCCTCTCCTTCTACACTTGTCAATCCCTTCCCCAGGGCCTTGAGTCTGGAGTCTGGGCTTGTGCTAGCTGTCGGATGTGAACTCTACCCTTGGCTGCCAAGCAGGAAATGCTGCCCTTCATCTCAGGAAAAAGAGAGTAGACTCTCTATCTGAATTCTCAACCCCTTCTTCCTTTTTTCTCCCCAAGAACTTTTCTCTACTAGTGATGTCTTCTCCTTACTACAGGCTCTTTTCCAAAACAACTGAAATATGCTCAGTTTTCTCTGTTATTAACAGAAAAAAAAAAAAAAAGCCCTTCTTTGGCAATATAAAGATGGCCACAAACCCTGTCCCTCTTTATTCACTGAGTCCCACTAGCCCTACTTCATTAGTTGCTTTAGGTTTCAATCCAATCTGCCCTTCTTCATTGTAACTATATCTCATCATCATTTCTACCTCAATTACTGCCTATAATTTTGCCTCTAAACTGGTCCTCCAGATTTGCCTCTCTCTAATACATTCTTTGCCTTCTAATGAAAATAATACTTTCAACTAAAAATAAGGTCGTATCACTCCCTTTTTTAGAAACCCATTAATGACACCCCATTGCCCACAGAATAAAGACCAAATGTCTCAGCACGCCAAACCAGTTTTTCATCCTATAACCTCTGCTTATTTTACTTACCCCATCCCTCACCAGTCCACCCTCACTTTGGCTTCAGTTGGACTCAGCCTTTTGCAGCTTCCTGAACATACCATGTTCTCTTTGCTTCAGGGCCTCTGTACTTGAAGTTCACTCTGCCTAAATGCCCCTTTGTCCTCCCAACCTGTCTAGTCCCAACTTCTCTTTCTGTTCTCTCTTTAAACCTCACTTCCTCTTGGAAGGCGTCTCTGACTTCCTATGACTGAGTTAGCTACCCTATGTTCTCCCATAATACCCTATTGGTACCTTTATCTTCTCCAAAGAGATATTACACAACATTGCAATTGCCTGTCAACTCTCCCATGTCCCTATTAGACTATGAACTCCTTGAGGGCATGGAAAGTGACTTGTGTATTATTATACCCCTAGTGTCCTGAATGGTGCCGAGCACCTAGCAAGTGCTCAAAATATTGGTTGATTTGAATTGAATTTCTTGTCTGGAGATCTGGGCCTAGTATATTATGTGCTGTATGTCTGCTTGGCCTCTGTGTCTGAGTCCCTTTCCTTATAACCAGCTTAGGAAGATGGTCTCTGGGAGTGAGTCTATGCCTCAACCTTGTCAGTTTCTTTCTCTGAGTCTTGGACCTTAACCAACATTACCATTCTGGTAGCTAGAGCCATACTTCCTACCAACAAACTTTTTTGGTATTAACTACTGGCTTCGGCATATCCAAAGCAGTTTAGGATGGTGGAATTATGGGGTGTGCACAAAAACAAACTTGGATGTTAATCCCATTCTAGCATTGGCTAACTCTGTGAATTTGGGTAAATACCTTAGCTTCTCTGAGCCTCAATTTCTTCCCATGTAAAATAGGGTAAGAGCATTTATAAATTGTTGTGAAAGTAAAAGGAGTTTATTACATTCTCTGCCTAATTCAAAGGTTCAATAAATACTAATTTCCTTTATCTTTGACCTTCCTTCATCTGTATTCTTTTAGGTAATATATGCTGTCCTAAAGAGATACACTACGCTTTTCTTTAAATTCCCAGATTTTGCATACCAAACTGGGTCTGACAAGTTTACACCCTGACTCAGTAAGTGGGTCTAGACTAGGTCCTGATCTGACCCTCAAAATTCTTGGTTCTACAATATTTAGTAAATACAGAATTGAGTTTAACTAAGGTATGTGTTTAATAAAACTTACTGTCAACATTCAAATCAAAGAGAGTGAAAATATTTTTGCTTGTTGGCATTCTCTACTATATCAGTCAGGAATGCATTCTTTCACAAACAGAAAATCTGACTATTATGACTTAAATAAATGAAGGCTTATTTTTCTTAAGTAAAAAGAAGTTCAAAGTTAGATAGTGCTAGGCTGGGTAGCTACTTCACATTGAGTTAACACTCCCTACAGGATTCCAAGTCATCTCTGTCCTGCTCTGATGTGCTCAGCATACTGTTCCTGTGCTGGTCAATTCACAATTGCAAGCAGCTGTCGTATTCAAGGTGCCACAAGCATGTACTGAGCAGAAAGAGGGGAAAGGAACAAATGGAGAGTTGAAGAGATCACAGAAACCTCTCACCAAAGAGACTCCCACTAATATCTCACTGGCCTCCTCTGACTTGAGCACCCATAATGTGAAGTGAAGGTGGCCAAGATGTACATTCATTGCTGATGAGAATGCAAAATGGTACAGTCCCTTTGGAAGACAGTTTGTCAGGTTCTTAGGAAACTAAACATAGTCCTACCATATGATCTAGCAATTGTGCTCCTTGGTATTTACCCAGAAGAGTTGAAAACTTATGTCTACACAAAACCTTGCACACAGTCGTTTACAGCAGCTTTATTCATAATTGTCAAAACTTGGAAGCGACAAAGATGTCCTTCAGCAGGTGAATGAATAAATGCATTGTGGTACTTCCAGACAATGAAATATTTTTCAGTGCTAAAAAGAAGTAAGCTTCTCTATTCCTGCCCTGCAAGTAGGTTCATCTGTACCATTTTTCTAGCTTCCACATATGTGCATTAACATACAATATTTGGGGCTTCCTGGTGGTGCAGTGGTTGAGAGTCCTCCTGCCAATGCAGGGGACACGGGTTCGTGCCCCGGTCCGGGAAGATCCCACATGCCGTGGAGCGGCTGGGCCTGTGAGCCATGGCCGCTGAACCTGCGCGTCCGGAACCTGTGCTCAACATACGATATTTGTTTTTCTCTTTCTGACTTATTTTACTCTGTATGACAAACTAGGTCCATCCATGCAGACATAGAGAACAGACGTGTGGACACGGTGGGGGTGGGGATGAATTGGGAGATTGGGGTTGATGTATGTGCACTGCCATGTGTAAAACAAATAGCTAGTGGGTACCTGCTGTATAGTGCAGGGAGCTCAGCTCTGTGCTCTGTGGTGACATAGATGGGTGGGATGGGGGGAAGGGGTGGGAAGGAGGTCCAAGAGGGAGGGGATATATGTATACATATAGCTGATTCACTTCATTGTACAGCAGAAACTAACCCAACACTGTAAAGCAACTATACCCCAATAATATATATATATATATATAAAGCAACTATACCCCAATAATATATATATGTATATATAATATATATTATATAATATATATTATATATAAATATAATATTATATATATAATATATAATAATATTATATATATAATATAATATAATATATATATGTGTAAAGCAACTATACCCCAATAATATATATATATATATATATATATATCTATCTCAAGAAAAGTAAAAAATAAAATAAAAAGAAGTAAGCTATCAAGGCTTGATAAGACATGGTAGTACTAAGTGAAAAGAAGCCAATCAGAACATGCTACCTACTGTATGATTCCAACTATATGACCTTCTGGAAAAGACAAAACTATTGAGACAGTAAAAAATCAGTGGTTATCAAGGGAGAGGAGAGGGATCGGGATGAATAGGAGGAGCACAGAGAATCTTTAGGGCAGTGAAACTATTTTGCATGATACCATAATGAGGGATACATGTCATTATACATTTGTCCAAACCCATAGAATGTACAACACCAAGCTTGAATAGCAGTATAAACTATGGACTTCGTTTGATTACGATGTGTCACTGTAGTTTCATCAGTTATAACAAAGGTACCACTCTTGTGGGAAATGTTGATAATGGGGAAAGCTATGCATATGTGGGAGTGGCAGTTTATGGGGACTCTTTGTACATTCCCCTCAACATTGAACCTAATACTGCTCTAAAAGAATAAAGTCTAAATTAAACAAAAAAAGACAACCCAATTGAAAATGCACAAAGGACGGGAATAGACATTGACCATTTCCAAAGAAGATTTGCAAATGGTTAATAAGCACCTAAAAAGATGCTCAACATCATTAATTACTGGGGAAATACAAATTAAAGTCACAATGAAATACCACTTCACACCCACTGGTATGGCCATGATTAAAAAGAGAGAGAGTAACAAGTTCTGGTGAGGATGCAGAGAAATTGGAAGACTTGCACATTACTAGTAGGGATGAAAAATGAGGCAGACACTTTGGAAGACAATGAACAGTTCCTCAAAACATTAAATAGAGTTATCATATGACCCAGCAATTCCACTCTTAGCTATATACCCAAGAGAAATGAAAACATGTCTGTACAAAAACTTGTTCACAAGTGTTCATAGCAGCATTATTCATAATAACTAAAAAGTGGAAACAACCCAAATTTTCATCAACTGTTGAATGAACAAAATATGGTATAGCCATACAATGGAATATTATTCAGCAATAAAAAAGAATGAAGTACTAATACTTGCTGCAACATGATTGAACCTTGAAAACATGTTACATCAAAGAAGCCAGATATAAAATGCCACAAATTTGTAGGATTCCATTTATATGAAATGTCCAGAATAGGCAAATTTATAAAGACATAAAGTAGGTTAGTTATTGTTTAGAA
Organism: Pseudorca crassidens; assembly: GCF_039906515.1. Taxonomy (NCBI): domain Eukaryota; kingdom Metazoa; phylum Chordata; class Mammalia; order Artiodactyla; family Delphinidae; genus Pseudorca; species Pseudorca crassidens. Next base: position 70,193,541 of record NC_090298.1, read on the forward strand.
CTGAAGGTGAGGGGATGGGGATTGACTGCTAATGGGTATGGGGGTTCTTTTAGGAGATCAAAAATGTTCTAAAATTAGATTATCATGATGATCGCACAACTTGTGACTACTACACTAAAAAACAATGAATTGTACGTGGGTGAATCATCTGTGAATTAAATTTCGATAAAGCTGTTTTTAAAAGAAAATTATGTAATAGCCAGCCTAATAAATGGGTGGACATTACAATTATATTACAGAATAATTAGGGAGTTTAAAAAAACAAAAATGATAGAGTCTAGACTCCTTGCCAAATATTTCTTAGTACATGCTTTGAGAGGAGTCTATATTTTTTGAGTCTTCCCCACTTCCCATTGAAGAAAAATGGCCATGCAAGCTCTCCTATTCTTTTTCTATAGCTGCCATAACAAATTACCATAAACTTTGTGGCTTAAACAAACATAAATGTATCCTCTTCCAGTTCCGTAGGTCAGAAGTCTGTCATAGTTCTCAGTAGGCTCAAATCAATTTTGTGGGCAGAGCTGCAGTTTCCTTTGTAGTCTCTAGGGTAAAGTCTGTTTCCTTGTCTTTTATAGCTTCTTAAGGCTGCCTGAATTCCTTGGCTCATGGTCCCCTTTCTCCATCTTCAAAGCCAGCAATATAGCATCTTTCTGACCCTGCTTCCATCTTCATGTCTCTTTCTCTAACCATAGCCAAGAAAGATACTCTGCTTTTAAGGATTTATGTGATTAGATTGGTCCCATCCATATAATCCAGGCTAACCTAACTCTCTCTATGTCCTTTTGCCATTAATCACATCTTCAAAGTCCTTTCTGCGATATATCATAACATATTAACAACACATCCTTGAGGGGGACCATTATTCTGCCTACCATACTCAACTGCAGATCTGTGTTTTGGAAACTCTTGGACTAGATCCCCAAACTTTAGAATAACATCATAAATGTAATTGACTACCAAAAGACTTTGGATGCAGTATGAAAAGGGAGAGCTTCAAAGAGTTCTTTAGAGTCAAATATTTGTCTTTGAGTACCTCACTCAACAGAATTCATTAAACATTCTTTTAGAAGTTAATTGAAAACTCCACTCCAGGTTGTTGTAAAACACCATAAAAGGGGGAACCTTCAAGATGGCAGAGGAGTAAGATGTGGAGATCACTTTCCTCCCCACAACTACATCAGAAATACACCTACATGTGGAACAACTCCTACAGAACACCTATTGAACGTTGGCAGAAGACCACAGACTTCCCAAAAGGCAAGAAACTCCCCACATACCTGGGTAGGGTAAAAGAAAAAGAAAAAACAGAGACAAAAAAATAGGGACGGGACCTGCATCTCTGGGAGGGAGCTGTGAAGGAGGAAATGTTTCCACACACTAGGAAGCCCCTTCACTGGTGGAGACAGGGGGTGGGCAGGGGGGAAGCTTTGGAGCCATGGAGGAGAGCTCAGCAATAGAGGTGTAGAGGGCAAAGCAGAGAGATTCCCACACAGAGGATCAGTGCTGACCAGCACTCACCAGCCTGAGAGGCTTGTCTGCTCACCTGCCAGTGGTGGGGGTGGGGGTGGGGGCTGGGAGCTGAGGCTCTGGCTTTGGAGGTCAGATCCCAGGGAGAGGACTGGGGTTGGCTGCGTAAATACAGCCTGAAGGGGACTAGTGCACCACAGCTAGCTGGCAGGGAGTTCAGGAAAAAGTCTGGAACTGCCTAAGATACACGAGACCATTGTTTCGGGGTGCGTGAGGAGAGGGAATTCAGAGCACTGCCTAAGTGAGCTCCAAAGACGGGTGCGAGCCACAGCTATCAGTGTGGACACCAGAGACGGGCATGAAATGCTAAGGCTGCTGCTGCAGCCACCAAGAAGCCTGTGTGCAAGCACAGGTCACTAACCATACCTCCCCTCCTGGGAGCCAGGGCAGCCCGCCATTGCCATGATCCAAGGACAACTTCTCTGGGAGAACACACGGCGTACCTCAGGCTGTTGCAACGTCATGCTGGCCTCTGCTGCTGCAGGCTCACCCCGCATTCTGTACTCCTCCCTCCCCCCAGGCCTGAGTGAGCCAGAGCCCCCTAATCAGCTGCTACTTTAACCCTGTCCTGTCTGGGTGGGGAACAATTGCCCTCAGGCGACCTACATGCACAAGTGGGGACAAATCCAAAGGTGAACCCCAGGAGCTGTGCGAACAAAGAAGAGAAAGGGAAATCTCTCCCAGCAGCCTCAGGAGAAGTGGATTAAATCTCCACAATAAACTTCATATACTCTACATCTGTGGAATACCTGAATAGACAACAAATCATCCCAAAACTGAGGCAGTGCACTTTGGGAGCAACTGTAGATTTGGGGTTTGCTTTCTGCATTTAATTTGTTTCTGGTTTTATGTTTATCTTAGTTTAGTATTTAGAGCTTATTATCATTGGTAGCTTTGTTTATTGACTTGGTTGCTCTGCCTTTATATATATATTTTTTTTCTTTTCCATTTTCTCTTTTTGTGAGTGTGTATGTGTATGCTCCTTCATGTGATTTTTGTCTGTATAGCTTTGCTTTTACCATTTGTCCTAGAGGGTCTGTCTGCTTGTTTTATTTTTATATTTTTGCTTTTTTTTTTTTTAGTATAGTTTTTAGCACTTGTTATCATTGGTAGATTTCTTTTTTGGTTTGCCTGCTCTCTTCTTTCTTTCTTTCTTTTTTATATTACTTTTTATTTTTTTATTTTTAATTTATTAATAGCTTTTATTTCAATAACTTTATTTTTTTTTTCTTTCTTTCTTTCTTTTTGTCTCCCTTTTCTTTTGAGCCATGTGGCTGACAGGGTCTTGGTGCTCCAGCTGGGTGTCAGGCCTGAGCCTCTTAGGTGGGAGAGCTGAGTTCAGGACATTGGTCCACCAGAGACCTCCTGGCCCCACATAATATCAAAGAGCAAAAGCTCTCCCAGAGATCTCCATCTCAATGCTAAGACCCAACTCCACTCAATGATCAGCAAGCTACAGTGCTGGACACCCTATGCCAAACAACTAGCAAGACAGGAACACAATGCCAACCATTAGCAGAGAGGCTGCCTAAAATCATAATAAGGTCACAGACATCCCAAAACATACCACTGGACATGGTCCTGCCCACCAGAAAAACAAGATCCAGCCTCATCCAACAGAACACAGGCACCAGTCCCCTCCACCAGGAAGCCTACACAACCCACTGAACCAAACTTACCCACTGGGGGAAGACACGAAAAGCAACGGGAACTATGAACCTCCAGCCTGTGAAAAGCAGACCCCAAACACAGTAAGTTACGCAAGATGAGAAGACAGAGAAATACACAGCAGATGCAGGAGCAAGGTAAAAACCCACCAGATCAAACAAATGAAAAGGAAATAGGCAGTCTATCTGAAAAAGGATTCAGAGTAATGACAGTAAAGATGATCCAAAATCTTGGAAATAGAATGGAGAAAACAAGAAATGTTTAACAAGTAACTAGAAGAATAAAGGACAAACAATGATGAACAACACAGTAAATGAAATTAAAAATTCTCTAGAAGGAACCAATAGCAGAATAACTGAGGCAGAAGAACAGATAAGTGACCCAGAAGACAAAATAGTGGAAATAACTACTGCAGAGCAGAATAAAGAGAAAAGAAAGAAAAGAATTGAGAACAGTCTCAGAGACCTCTGGGACAACATTAAACACACCCACATTTGAATTATACGGGTCCCAGAAGACGAAGAGAAAAAGAAAGCATCTGAGAAAATATTTGAAGGGATTATAGTTGAAAAGTTCCCTAATATGGGAAAGGAAATGGACAATAAGGTCGAGGAAGCACAGAGAGTCCCATACAGGATACATCCAAGAAGAAAAACACCAAGACACATATTAATCAAACTAACAAAAATTAAATACAAAGAAAAATATTAAAAGCAGCAAGGGAAAAGCAATGAATAACATACAAGGGAATCCCCATAAGGTTAACAGCTGATCTTTTAGCAGAAACTCTGCAAGCCAGAAGGGACTGGCAGGACATATTTTAAAGTGATGAAAGGGAAAAACCTACAACAAAGATTACTCTACCCAGCAAGGACCTCATTCAGATTCTATGGAGAAATTAAAACCTTTACAGACAAACAAAAGTTAAGAGAATTCAGCACCACCAAACCAGCTTTACAACAAATGCTAAAGGAACTTCTCTAGGCAGGAAACACAAGAGAAGGAAAAGACCTACAAAAACAATTAAGAAAATTGTAACAGGAACATACATATCGATAACTACCTGAAATGTAAATGGATAAAATGCTCCAACCAAAAGACATAGACTGGCTGAATGGATACAAAAGAAGACCCGTATATATGCTGTCTACAAGAGACCCACTTCAGACCTAGGGACACATACAGACTGAAAGTGAGGAGATGGAAAAAGATATTCCATGCAAATGGAAATCAAAAGAAAGCTGGAGTAGCAATTCTCATATCAGACAAAATAGACTTTAAAATAAAGACTATTACAAGAGACAAAGAAGGACACTACATAATTATCAAGGGATCAATCCAAGAAGAAGATATAACAATTGTAAATATTTATGCACCCTACATAGGAGCACCTCAATACATAAGGCAAATGCTAACAGCCATAAAAGGGGAAATTGAGGGCTTCCCTGGTGGCACATTGGTTGAGAGTCCGCCTGCTGATGCAGGGGACACGGGTTCGTGCCCCAGTCCGGGAAGATCCCACATGTCGCAGAACGGCTGGGCCTGTGAGCCATGGCTGCTGAGCCTGCGTGTCCAGAGCCTGTGCTCTGCAACGGGAGAGGCCACAACAGGGAGAGGCCCGCATACCGCAAAAAAAAAAAAAAAAGGGAAATCAACAGTAACACAATCATAGTAGGGGACTTTAACACCCCACTTTCACCAATGGACAGATCATCCAAAATGAAAACAAATAAGGAAACACAAGCTTTAAATGACACATTAAACAAGATGGGCTTAATTGATATTTATAGGACATTCCATCCAAAAACAACAGAATAGAGTTTCTTCTCAAGTGCTCATGGAACGTTCTCAAGGATAGATCATATCTTGGGTCACAAATCAAGCCTTGGTAAATTTAAGAAAATTGAAATCATACCGATTATCTTTTCCGACCACAGCGCTATGAGACTAGATACCAATTACAGGAAAAAATCTGTAATAAATAAAAACAGATGAAGGGTAAACAATATGCTACTTAATAACCAAGAGGTCACTGAAGACATCAAAGAGGAGATCAAAAAATACCTAGAAACAAATGACAATGAAAACACCATGACCCAAAACCTATAGGTTGCAGCAAAAACAGTTCTAAGAGGGAAGTTTATAGCAATATAATCCTCCCTCAAGAAACAAGAAAAATCTCAAATAAACAACTTAACTGACACATAAAGCAAATAGAGAAAGAAGAAGAAAAATGACAAAAAAAAACTCCAAAGTTAGTAGCAGGAAAGAAATCACACAGATCAGATCAGAAATAAATGAAAAAGAAATGAAGGAAACAATAGCAAAGGTCAATAAAATTAAAGCTGGTTCTTTGAGAAGATAAACAAAATTGATAAACCATTAGCCAGACTCATCAAGAAAAAAAGGGAGAAGACTCAAATCAACAGAATTAGAAATGAAAAAGGAGAAGTAACAACTGACACTGCAGAAATACAAAGGATCATGAGAGATTACTCCCAGCAATTTTATGCCAATAAAATTGACACCCTGAAAGGAATGGACAAATTCTTAGAAAAGCACAATCTTCTGAGACTGAACCAGGAAGAAATAGAAAATATAAACAGACCAATCACAAGCACTGAAATTGACACTGTGATTAAAAATCTTCCAACAAACAAAAGCCCAGCACCAGATGGCTACACAGGCGAATTCTATCAAACCTTTAGAGAAGACCTAACACCTATCCTTCTCAAACTCTTCCAAAATATAGCAGAGGGAGGAACACTCCCAAACTCATTCTACGAGGCCACCATCACCCTGATACCAAAACCAGACAAAAATGTCACAAAAAAAGAAAACTACAGGCCAATATCACTGATATTGATACATAGACACATAGATGCAAAAATCCTCAACAAAATACTAGCAAACAGAATCCAACAGCACATTAAAAGGATCATACACCATGATCAAGTGGGGTTTATTCCAGGAATGCAAAGATTCTTTAATATACCCAAATCAATCAATGTGATAAACCATATTAACAAATTGAAGGTGAAAAACCATATGATCATCTCAATAGATGCAGAGAAAGCTTTTGACAAAATTCAACACCATTTATGATAACAATCCTCCAGAAAGTAGGTACAGAGGGAACTTACCTCAACATAATAAAGCCCATATATGACAAAACCACAGCCAACATCATTCTCAATGGTGAAAAACTGAAACCATTTCCACTAAGATCAGGAACAAGACAAGGCTGCCTATCTCACCACTATTATTCAACATAGTTTTGGAAGTTTCAGCCACAACAGTCAGAGAAGAAAAAGAAATAAAAGGAATACAAATCAGAAAAGAAGAAGTAAAGCTGTCACTGATTGCAGATGACATGATACTGTACATAGAGAATCCTAAAGATGCTACCAGAAAACTACTAGAGCTAACCAATGAATTTGGTAAAGTAGCAGGATACAAAATTAATGCACAGAAATGTCTTGCATTCCTATACACTAGTGATGAAAAATCTGAAAGAGAAATTAATGAAACATTCCCATTTATCATTGCAACAAAAAGAATAAAATACCTAGGAATAAGTCTACCTAAGAAGACAAAAGACCTGTATGCAGAAAAGTATAAGACACTGATGAAAGAAATTAAAGATGATACCAACAGATGGAGAGATATACCATGTTCTTGGATTGGAGGAATCAACATTGTGAGAATAACTCTACTACCCAAAGCAATCTACAGATTCAGTGCAATCCCTATCAAAATACCAATGTCATTTTTCATAGAAGTAGAACAAAAAATTTCACAACTTGTGTGGAAACACAAAAGACCCTGAATCATCAAAGCAATCTTGAGAAAGAAAAACGGAGCTAGAAGAATCAGGCTCCCTGACTTCAGACTAGACTATAAAGCTACAGGAATCAAGACAGTATGGTACTGGCACAAAAACAGAAATATAGATCATGGAACAGGAGAGAAAGCCCAGAGATAAACCCACACACATATCTTTGATAAAGGAGGCAAGAATATACAATAAAGAAAAGACAGCCTCTTCAATAAGTGGTGCTGGGAAAACTGGATGGCTGCATGTAAAAGAATGAAATTAGAACACGTTCTAACACCATATACCAAAATAAACTCAAAATGGATTAAAGACCCAAATGTGAGGCCAGACACTATAAAACTCTTAGAGGAAAACCTAGGCAGAACAATCTATAACATAAATCACAGCAAGATCTTTTGACCCACCTCCTAGAGAAATGCAAATAAAAACAAAAATAAACAAATGGGACCTAATGAAACTTAAAAGCTTTTGCACAGCAAAGGAAACCATAAACAAGACGACCCTCAGAATGGGAGAAAATATTTGCAAATGAAGCAACTGACAAAGGATTAATCTCTAAAATATACAAGCAGCTCAGGCAGCTCAGTATCAAAACAACAATCCAATCCAAAAATGGGCAGAAGACCAAAATAGACATTTCTCCAAAGAAGATATACAGATTGCCAACAAACACATGAAAGGATGCTCAACATCACTAAACATTAGAGAAATGCAAATCAAAACTACAATGAGGTATCCCCTCACACCGGTCAGAATGGCCATCATCAAAAATTCTACAGGACCTCCCTGGTGGTGCAGTGGTTGAGAGTTCGCCTGCCGATGCAGGGGACACGGGTTCGTGCCCCATTTCAGGAGGATCCCACATGCCGTGGAGGCTAGGCCCGTGAGCCATGGCCGCTGAGCCTGTGCGTCCAGAGCCTGTGCTCTGCAATGGGAGAGGCCACAACAGTGAGAGGCCCGCGTACCGCAAAAAAAAAAAAAAAAAAAAAAAAGTCTACAAACAAGAAATGCTGGAGAGGGTGTGGAGAAAAGGGAACCCTCTTGCACTGTTGGTGGGGGTGTATATTGATACAGCCACTATGGAGAACAGTATGGAGGTTCCTTAAAAAACTAAAAATAGAACTACCATATGACCCAGCAATCCCACTACTGGGCATATACCCTGAAAAAACCATAATTCAAAGAGTCATATACCACAATGTTCACTGTAGCTCTATTTACAACAGCCAGGACATGGACCTAAGTGTCCATCAACAGATGTATGGATAAAGTTGTGGCACGTATATACAATGGAAAAGAAACAAAATCGAGTTATTTGTAGTGAGATGGATGGACCTAGAGACTGTCATACAGAGTGAAGCAAGTCAGAAAGAGAAAAACAAATACCATATGTTAACACATATATATGGAATCTGAAAAAAAAAATGGTTCTGAAGAATCTAGGAGGACAGGAATAAAGATGCAGACATAGAGAATGGACTTGAGGACACGGGGAGGGGGAAGGGTAAGCTGGGATGAAGTGAGAGAGTGTAGCTAGTGGGAAGCAGCTACATAGCACAGGGGGATCAGCTCGGTGCTTTGTGACCACCTAGAGGGGTGGGATAGGGAGGGTGTGAGGGAGGGAGATGCAAGAGGGAAGAGATATGGAAACATATGTATAACTGATTCACTTTGTTATAAAGCAGAAACTAACACACCATTGTAAAGCAATTATACTCCAATAAAGTTGTTAAAAAAAACATAAAATAGTTTTATTCATTTAATGGGCCTCTGAATTTGTAGAAATGCTTAGGACACAAATATAGTCTGAAACAAATTTCTGAGACTAGTTGTGATGTAATACAGTGATATAAAATTTCCTCTTATCTAAACATGGGAATATGGCTCCTGTGACCATAGTCCAGCTGACTGTGATTAGTCATCCCTATATCCATGCCTTTTATGTGTCCTTTGAGTCCTCCTGTGAATGAGGCATGTATCAGATAAAACTTTTTTGGTTCCTAAACCATATCCTTTATTTTTTAGCATTTTTTTGTTGTAGATATTGGATATGAGAAGTGGCCAAGGACACCAGAAATGTCATGAGGGGAGAGAGCCCCATGGAGTAGGAATCATGGAATTACTCTCCATTATTCTTGGAAATTATTCTTTTCAACCCACTTTAGTCATTTCTTGATCAACATGTTCACACATTATGTAATAGAAGGAGATGATATAACTTTATGAAAGAAAAGTTCAAAATTCATAAGACAAGTCCTTTTAAAAAGATCAGGTGTATAATGTTTAATAGACAAATATGGCCAAATATGGCAAAGCAGTTCTGATTTGGTTGGTGTTCTGTCATGTCACTTGTCAGATTCTTTATCACCCCTAAAACCTCGGCCTGTCTCCACGGAGTCTGTTTCCTTTGGTCTGGGTGAGGCTGGGCATTGGATGCTCTAAAAACTCCCAGGTGATTCTAATGTGAAGTTGGGACTGGGAATCACTGTTGTAAATGACTGAAAGCCATTGAAGATTTTCCAATATGACAGTAACATGATGAATACATGATTTTAAGAGCAACAATTAATCAGGAATGTACTGAGGGAGGGTGCAGATAGTGAGACAGGGAAGTTATTCGTTCATTAATTTGACAAGTAGTTATTTTGTGTAGTTCCGGGCACTGAGATATAATGTCCAGCCAGGGCTGGGGGACTTCTGAGCAGATCATTCTGAAAGGACAATCTAAACCCTCTCCCAGTGATTTCCATGCTAGTTAGCTTTCTGGTTCTTGACTACTTCCATTTCTGACCTTATAAAAAATTTTAAGTGAGCAGAAGACCATGAGGAGAGAGTCAGAGAGGGGAAGGAACATAACCTCACTGTAATATAGTGGGACACCCTTTACTTACTTAAGCATTTATACAGAGCTATTCTCACTAGGTACTAGGCATGGTTTTAAGAACACTTACATATTAACTCATTCAATCTTCATAACAACCACATAATATAGACATGATTTTAGTCTCCATTTTAGAGAAGAGAAAATGGAGGTAAAACAGGGGTTAAGGAACCTACATAAGGTGGCACAGCTTGGTAAGTGATGGAGCTGGAATTTGAGACCAGGTAGCCTGGCTTCAGAACCCTGACTCCCATGCAGAATTGAACATGTAGGGTAGAATAATGTTAGAGGGGCACTGAAACACAAATGTAGGAGTTGGTATTTCACCCTAAGAGCAGAGGGAAATCCTTGAATGTTTTGACGTTTGTCTAACATGTTAAAATTAACCTGGCACTGGTGTGTAGAACTGACTAGAGGGGAAACTGTTGCCTATTATTTTTCTCTCTTTTTCCTAAAGTGCAGTTTTCAATGTGTTATGTAGCTGGCAGATGTGAATATGACCCACAATTCTGGTTTAGCTGATGTACTCTGGCTTGTGAATGGCACTTGTCTCCTTGATCCAATGTTTTAAGTTAAATCATGGAAACATAACACAAGTGCAAGGTAGTGATTAGTTGTGTTTACTTTCTCTGTATGGCTTAAAGGACCCACATTAAAGCTCTGTGGAGGGGGATCTTGCTGCTTGCCGCTTGTGGAGGGCTGTCAGCCTGCCCTCTTCTCGGCATACACAGTGTTATTTTTGCCCAGCTGCCATTGCCTTTTCAAGCTGAGCACGCATGCCACACTTCCATGGGGCAATATGGGCAACCCATGAGGAAAGGTCTTGGTGCCTCCAATTAAAAATTGTTCAATAAACATCAATTTCAAGCACTCTAAGACTAAAATCAAATCCCTGGTGGGTTGCTGATAGACTTGTTATTAAAGGTTTGCCAAGCTTTAATAAGACTGATAACAAGAAACTGCAAATGTCTTCAAACGATTCTGTAAACATTTGGATAGGGCTGAAATAAAGAATACGGAGTACATGCGTTTTACTGATCTGTTCTTTTTAGCTGGTTTTCATGTTACAAAATCAGCAACATATGTAGGCAGATCCAATTGACCTTCAAGCCAGAGTCTGAATACCTTAGGTGTATGTTACCCCATCTCTGACTTTGATCTGCTGTAAGAAAGAGAAATATAATTATTAGCGCATTGTTCTGTGTAGCTGACAAAGCATCTGGTATTTTAGAAATGTTTTGAGATGCCTAAATTGATTTGAAAGTCGGCTGTAAGGGAGCTTGGAAAAGATACAACATCTTTATAGCATTAGTAGTTAAGAGAAAGCAGAAGCAAGTTTGATCAGCACAAAGTTATAGCTGGGAATAAAATACCTAAGAATGATTAAAGAAAGAATTTAAAAATGAAAGCACATAAGCCTCCTTATGAATGATTAGTCAACTATTCCTGATATGGACAATTTAATTACATTTCCTTATTGCAACATCACCATCCACCTGACTATGGCGACTAAATTTCCATCATGGACTGTTATGTCTGAGTTTCCATCATAAACAGTAATTTTTCAGGTTTAAAATCTCAGTCATTTCAAATTGCTTCAGATTTTAACTTGACATATGGGCTCTTAGTCCAGCTGCCATTATGTGAAAAAGAAAAAAGTATTTGAAGTCTTTCAAGACAGTTCCAAATAAAAAATAAAAGTATACAATTTTCATGCTTGTTTCCTCAATCTCTAGTCTAAAAGAAATGTGCAGAAGAGTTAGTCTAAAAATGTTTCAATACTGGTTTTGATCCAAATGAATGAAAAATATCTCTATTCATTTGAATGGGGATTTACTGTCATAATAAATATTTGAAAGGGGAGAAGGAGTGCCATATTCTTTCGAAAAAGGAGACAAAAATACCTGGAAAATGTTTAGTTAGAAATGCTGGTTTTGGTCAACTCCCCAGCATCAGAATAGTTCCTAGTATATTTCTAATATAACTAATCATTTCCTTAGGCAATTTTGCATTCATATCTAGAAATTTTAGAAGTAAATTTCAAAAATTTTCCACTAAATTTGAAATGTTAGAATCTCATATATGTGTCATTCTATATGTAATCTTCTTTTTCACTGATCATGAACTTATTGACAAATTGAGGTACATTTCTGATTTGATTATTCTTAAGGACCATTTATTTTCTGTTATGAAAACAACGCCAAGTGCCAAATCACAGTGCTTTTGACCTTGCTTTGTAAAGCATTTCCGTATCTGTGGCTGAGAACTTGGTCAACTGCCGGTTGTGTACCTGCGTGTTACCCACATTATGACAGATATGAGGTCAACACTTAATTCTTCTATGGCCACTGTCTGTTTTCCTTTCCCCAGTGTGATTGATGTGTTTTCAGGAAATACAAAGTAATACTGAAACTGATTATTTTCTTTCAAGAAAAACTTCAATATGTAATCTTGCAAGTATTTTTAAAACTGGAAAATCTCTGATGTTGACCTAGGTACTCTACATTTTATACTGTGACTGTACATATCACTTAAAATATACCACTTTACCCATGGGGATATTACTAGTGTCATGAAGGCAAACAGTATCCAGTAGCAACCCTTGAACTGTAAAACTTAAAAGTCCAAAGTGTACCTTCTGTGAACTCCTAAGGGAGAAAAGTAAGCTGATCTCAAAGCTGGTGTTGCATTCTATAAATAGCAAATGAATTGATGCACACTCATCAACAAAATTCCCAAGCTCAGTCAGTCTTTGGAGGGAAAGATTCCTCATCCAATTATCTACGTATCCACCCACACCTGCCACCTACATGCTCATACCTACACACGTAAGTGTAGTGACAGAGAATCAGGTAAAAATATTGTGAAGAAGTCCATATAGAATCAGTGATGCTCTGCACCCCTATCTTTGCGTGGTAGAAGTTTGGAGAAGGTGAAAAGAGGTGGGAGTTGTGGCCTCCAGTCCCTAAAAGTCACAATTTAAAAACTCAGAATATCTAGCTCTGAGTAATGTATAAGGCTGGTATATATTACAGATGCTCTTTGACCCCCTAGTTCCTATTGAACAGTACAAATACCCATGCTTTTCATAGACCATGATTATCCCCTGTGTGCAACCACATTTACTGAATACTTACTAGTTTTAAAAGACCAGATATATACAGATGTATAAAATAAGGTTTTACTCTTAAGTCACTAGTGATCCAAAAATTGGCCAAGGTGAAATGTGAGGGAGAGGTTTACCAAGGGATAAAATTCCCCTAATGCTTGGGGGTGAAGTTTCTTTAACCTGATTCTGTATCATTCATGGGTTCTCCTGTGGGGAGAAAAAATCAACAGCAAATATGAAGAGCAACTTTTTGAAATGTGGTGTTGTTTTTAACATGATTAAACATGTGATCATCCTTGAGTAATTTGACACAGAGGTGGAAATTAGGTTTGCTGACATTTGTCTAAGAGAATTACCTAAATGGAGAAGGAGAAGACAGAGAGAAAAAGAAAAATCTGATGGAAAAAAATAGACTCTATTTTCCATCCAAATATAAATCATTTATCTGCCATAAACTATTTTCAGGAAAAGCTCTCAATTAGCAGAGATAGTCAGAAACAAGATTTCCATATTTTATTCCAAAGTACAAACTTTAGCTTCCAACTTTAATATCCCAAGAAAGTCTATCCAACCTAACTTTTTAAATATTATAAAGCCTTCTATAATAAAAGCATTTATTATGGTCAGATCCTCAAAGTTAAAATTAAGTGACTATCTAGTGAATTTGAAGATGTTTGAGGAGTCTATTTGGCTGTCTACATAAATACAATTCAACATAAATTGAAGACCATTAGACCCACAAAAGTACCCCCAACCAAAAAAAAAAAAAAAAAAAAGCTAGGATCATTCTTACCTGACAATTATTTGCCAGGTTTATACAGATGACTTCTTCAAATTCTTTTTGATACCAAGTTTTCATAAATATGGTGATCGCCTCTCTAACTCTAGTATTAGCATGAATTGTTCCCTTTGCACACATCACAAATTCAATATGTAAATTCAACTGCTTATTAAAAGAAAAAGCAACCAAATTTCAGAAAACCATTTTAAAATAAATGATTGACCCCACACTACATTAATATTTAGTCTATTTTGTATTGCTTGAAAGAAGGTAATATGCTATTTTTCATTTTCCTTCTATTTTAATGAGTTTTTATGCTCTTAACTTCACCAAGTTCTTTTCCCACAGAAGGAACCTAAATGGTGAGTGTAGTACTGAGAATTGTGAAATGCAGTTGCCAAAGTGATTCGTAAACAAAAGGAAGGAAAAGAAAAGAAAAGAAGCGTTTTAGCCCCCATATCTGTTCCATGCCACACCAGCGTGCTCACACGTCAACACATCACATTTAACCCACACCTTTAAGGCGAGCTGTGACTCCCCTCAGGAGTCCCAGATGAGGAAGCTGAGACTCAGAAAAGTCAAAATCTGCCCAAGGTTACACAGCTAAAAAACCAGGATCCAAATCCTGCATAAACCTTGGTTCAAACCCACAACAGCACAACCTGAAGTAAGATGATTCTGAATTTGAGAGCCTGGGAATTAAAGAGCTAATGATCATTATAAAGAGAGGCAATTTTGTTTCAACAAGGATATTTGGCTGAAGGCAGCAAACAACAAAGAGGCTGCTCGAGATTCCTTGCAGATATTTTCTAGAGAACGAAACAGAGCCTGGACCTATTTTGCCATTCACATTCTTCCCATCTCTTCCATCCATCAGCCACAAACTTAGGGTTGGTTTTAAAAACTGCCTCGCTTGAAAATAGATGGATCTGACTGCTCCTTGGAACTGTTCCTTGTACTAACAGGGTTCTACTATTATTTGATGAACAAGCTTTATTAGAGTTTTGTGGGACTTGCTTCCATGGGGACAATCTCTAAAAGTCTTCAATTCTAAAAATGAACTTCTCTTAAAAAGTGTGACTCCCTTGCCCATGCTTTCCCCACCCCTAATTCAAAGGTCTCATTGGTTCAGTCCTCATTTTGCAGCCTAGGTGTACCTGAATCCTAAACTCCCACCAATTCTTTCTATGGGTGCTAGCACCATGAGGAGGAACTTCCACCAAACTGTGTAGAAAATTCTGTGGAAATAAAGAACTAGAGAAAGGAGCTGGCCAGTTTTTTATCATCCAGTATTGCAGCAAGATTGACAATAACAGACTGTAAGTGGCAGGCGTATCACTGGGATCAAGGTTAGAGTTCCCTGGGTGGCTTGAAGTCGCTGAAACATCAACATTTCACAAGAGAGGAGGAGTTTAAGTATTGTTCAGATGTATTTTGCAAAATTCCCCTTTCTATAGAGCAATTATTGTATATATATTTAAAAGACTAGGCATTTAATCTAGTAACAAATTAGTAGCCTTATAAAATTGTATGGTCACTTTGTAGGGGAAGAAATTGCTAAGTTGCAAACAATATTATCACGTATCTGTTGGGTTTATGTGAGTTTCTCTCAAACTAGAAAAGATTCCAATTACTAAGATTAATTCCATTCTTTCTCCTCAGTGCTTGTTGTACTGCCCACTGATGAGTGTCCTAGCTGCCATCTTAGATAAAATGCTCCTGATCAATGCCCAAATATGCCTAAAATTGCAGACGACAGTTGTGAGCTTTTTTGCTGCTGATCTGTCTGCCTTCCATGTGACCCTAAATTAGGCATCAGAAGGTATAGTGTTTAATACAGATTCCGGGCACAATATACCTTCTCACAATTAGTTGAAAGTGCTGTTTTGTAATTAAAGGGTGAAGTGGGGCATGATGAACATATGGAAAAGGAGACCCTTAATAAGTGATGTAGCCTTCAAAAGAAATTGCTAATTAGTATGCATTTGATGTGCACTATACCAATTTTAAGACTTTGCCTTGAATAAATTGCTATGTTGGGTGTTCGAAGGAGTGGTGAGATTAGCATTTACAAAGGGGGCAATTTTCTGTCTTCTTGACTCTGTTAAATGGAGGAAATAACTTCCAAGACTGGAGCAGTAGTTAGCCCATCAATCATTCTCACAGCTGGAAACTGGGGATCCCAAATGCGGAGATCAGTTAATCCGTCAGCTAATAAGTTCATAGTGGCACCATATGGCGCAGGGCCACTCCATACTGGGACAAGGACAGAACTGTTTACACAGGCATGCTGCTTTCTCAGGTAGCTCCCTGCTGACAGAACCCTTTGTTCTGAAGGATCAATTTACTTTGCACAATAAATTGACTGAATTGATCAGTTCAGAGCATATAATTGTTGGCTAATCCTGTGGAATCATGTCCCATCCGTGTGAGAGGGACAAAGGGGTGCTGCCCATAGTCTGGTCTGGGGCACCATCCGGGGGCTATTCTCATGGGACAAGCTGGACACTGATTAAAGGACTGGTGGATGGTAGATACGTAGTAAGCACTGACTTCAAACACCAGAAGGAAGAGAAACCCTGCAATGTTCAGAAGGGCTTTTCTGAGTGTCTTTACTCAACTGGTATCATGACTTTACTTGGAATAAAAACAGACAGTCCAAGCAATTTCGGTGCAGACACTTAAAACACTCACCTGCCAGGATGAGAAGGACCACTCCATCTCCAAATCTAAGAAGTAACTGAACTCATGCTCATTTCTAAATTTACCTCCTATTTTTAAATTAAAAAGGAAGGGGACTAAGAAAGAAAAAGAAGTTCAAGAGATATGGCCAGAAACTGCAAGTTAAGTGAGAAACGCATTTCTGAGACACTGTGCAGAAGTGGCTGAAGCATCCACTGTTACGCCTGGGTATGGGAAAGTGCATCAGGGCTTTTCAGAAGCATCTTCCCATCCCGGTACAATGGTGTGAACTCTGTTGCTTTGTCGCTATCTATGCGTTTGATCTGACTTTGTTTTTCCCTTCTCACATAAAAAATTAAATAAATAAAATGAAAAATTTCCACCAGTAGAGATAAATGTTGGACATAGTTCCCTCCAACTAAAGGTTTTCCTCAATAGCTAGTGTTAATAGAATCATTTCACATCAATGGTCTGAAAAGAGAATTGTATTCAATAGGAACTGAAGACATTTGGAGTTGCTGAGAGGACATTTGCTTATTAAATGCATGAACATTAATGAACTTTATACCACCACACCAAGAGTTTCCACCATTTAGGGAGCCATTGATTTCTTTAGTATTTTATTGAGAATGTCTGTGATTAGTGTAATAAGGAGAAATTGCCATAAATTTTTGGTTTGATGATACGTGGAACCTCAGGGGTTATAGGTTTTTCTCTTCTTTAAAGCAATATAGAGACAGGAACATACAATTTAATGGAAGTTGATGTATTTTACCATAAAATACATGTATCGGCAGTGTAACTTCCCAAGTTCCTATGCATCTTCAATTTTTTCCCCTCATGGAGTTTTTCATTTGTCTATTACCACATCCACAGTACCCAGGATTCCACAGCATTAAAAAAAAGCAAAACTAATAAGCATTTGTATATTTTATTTTAGGAACTGCCATAATGAGAATAAGATAAAATATAAATAATACTGTAGAAGCACTTTTAAGTGAAACTTGTGAAATGAAATAAAAAGCAGAAAATTTTAATTGTATAAAGAAAACACCATAAGCAGGAGTCTAATGTGAAAGCAGGCACTTTGCCAAAAGAACTCTTTTTAGAGAGCAAAAGGCCCTGTGTGATTTTTTTTGGTAAAATTTTCTTTTTCAGATGTTGTTATCAAATTGGATTCTCCCACTCCATAGATTGCATATGAAGCAAGCTTGAACTCTTTCTGAGTCACTGATGTGCCAATTTTCCATTTATTTAAATAAAAGTTGCCCAAGTGCACACTCTGAAGTTGATTTGAATTCCCAGGCCATGAATTACCAGGATCAAATCCATCCCCTTTGCCCTGTCCTGAATCTCACCAAATCTCCACACCACCCCCATCTCAGCATTTATCACACTGCAGAAGTAATACCAAAGCGCTTGCATTTTAAGCTGAAAGACAGGACTCGCAGAAAACCATAATTCAAAAAGAGTCATGTACCAAAATGTTCATTGTAGCTCTATTTACAATAGCCCAGAGATGGAAACAACCTAAGTGTCCATCATCGGATGAATGGATAAAGAAGATGTGGCACATATATACAATGGAATATTACTCAGCCATAAAAAGAAACGAAATTGAGCTATTTGTAATGAGGTGGATAGACCTAGAGTCTGTCATACAGAGTGAAGTAAGTCAGAAAGAGAAAGACAAATACTGTATGCTAACACATATATATGGAATTTAAGAAAAAAAAATGTCATGAAGAACCTAGCGGTAAGACAGGAATAAAGACACAGACCTACTAGAGAATGGACTTGAGGATATGGGGAGGGGGAAGGGTGAGCTGTGACAAAGTGAGAGAGAGGCATGGACATATATACACTACCAAACGTAAGGTAGATAGGTAGCGGGAAGCAGCCGCATAGCACAGGGAGATCAGCTTGGTGCTTTGTGACCGCCTGGAGGGGTGGGATAGGGAGGGTGATGCAAGAGGGAAGAGATATGGGGACATATGTATATGTATAACTGATTCACTTTGTTATAAAGCAGAAACTAACACACCATTGTAAAGCAATTATACTCCAATAAAGATGTAAAAAAAAAAGATAGGACTCACAGTCACTGAAATATATGTCTTATTTTACCCATTCATGGCATACTGTATAATTGGAGTTAAGTAAAACTTCATAAATTTAATAACTTTTAATCTTTAATGATTTTTTAAGTATAAGGAGTAGGTTTAAAGAGGTTATAAAAATTACCTTATGCCAAGATATTGCCCAAGAGTTTCCACCCATTTCCTTACTTTATGCGTACTCACACCCTTCCTTGGTTCTCCAGATGCTCTATAGTAGTTACACTGGAAATTGCTGAAATTTTTCATAAACCAGAAAGTGGAGAATGCTCTTCACAGTTACTGGAAATATGTCCTATTTTTTTTTTTTTTTTTTTTTTTTTTTTTTGCAGTACGTGGGCCTCTCACTGTTGTGGCCTCTCCCGTTGCAGAGCACAGGCTCCGAACGCGCAGGCTCAGCGGCCATGGCTCACGGGCCCAACCCGCTCCGCGGATGTGGGATCTTCCCGGATCGGGGCACGAACCCGCATCCCCTGCATCGGCAGGCGGACCCTCAACCACTGCGCCACCAGGGAAGCCCTATGTCCTAATTTTTAAGAGCAATTTTGAATTCATAATCTCAAAATCTTTACATAAAATCTTCAACATGTTTAACCTATTTATTTTTAAAATTAGCAAAAGAAGATAAGGAACCAAGGGAAAATATATGCTTTCTTCTCCCTTTTGTTACTGCAGACCTTCTCCTCCCGGGGCCTTTTTCAGTGAAGACAAAGAAAACTTTTCTCCCATCTCATTATAGAATGACCCCTTACAGGCTCTATCTCTTAAATGCATCATTAGATGTGTTTTCTTTCTTCTGTAGTTTCAGACTAAAGAAATGCCTATTCAAGGGCTTTAGAAATTTGCTGTTTTTCAGAACTAGCTTTGGGTGTGTGGGTTGGTCAGCAGAGTTCTTCATAGACTGAGACAAAGCAAAGGTCAAGACCTTCATGATTTCTCTCTATGGTTGCAGCTGTTTCTCTATCTACCCATCTAAATTTTAACCTCAGATCCATAATATTTCCCTTCCTTATTCTATCTCCTTAGCGATGATCCCTATTTATCATATTATGTATTTTGCTTATTTATCTTGTTTATTGTTTCCTCCCCCAAATGTAAGCGACATGACGGTAGAATTTTTGTTTGTTTGTTCACTTCTGTGTCTCATTATCTTGAACATAGTATCTTGTATCTATGAGACTTGAACATAGTCTCAGTATCTTGAACACCTAGCACATAGTAGCCCCTCAAAAAATATTCCTATATGAATGAATGAATGAAATTAACCTACAATTATTGTTTGAAATCTTGGAACAAATTACATTATGCCAAAATGGAATCAAAAACACTAATTTCTACCAACGAAATCAATTATTTTAAAAGATTAAGTCTTTTTGCAGGTTTGTTTTACTATCGATTCTGTAAATGTTTATTTTTCAGATTGTGGATTATCTGTGACTTTTAGATGGCGCTGTGGGTAAGGATAGAAACAAGAAAAGTAGGAAAAGTGATACTCTTTCTTTTTTTTCTTGTTTGATGTTTAAATTAAAGATTTGATATAATACAGAAACTTAAACCTAATAATAGTGTTTGGGTATATTCGTGCATTTAATCTCATCCATATAATAGTTTCTGTTTCTGTCACTACAAATTGCTAGGAATTGATATTTGTTTGGTATAGAAAGTTTAAGGTTTTAAATATCCAAATTTGAAAAGAACCAAGTAGCAAATTTATTTTAGTTACATATAATAGGATAGACAAGATCCCTTTCTTCTAAAAGTTGGTGTTCTTTTCATTGGTGTGCTGGAGCCAGCTTTTAGCAGCTCACAAGAGCTGATTTTATGTGTCTCTTCCAAACTCCATGCTTGGTAACATCAAATTGATATCTTGAAATTGGCCATGAGGGGAGTACCTCAAAAATTGGTAAAAGTTACAAACAGAGGCTGTTTACATTTATCAGCACACCACTAGTCTTATCTGAACTGGATGAAACTAAAAGTTAGCTAGTATACTGCCAAACCAAAGAGGTATACACATTTGCCTTTTATTCTACTAACCTGGAAAACAACACTAGAAAGATTTCCCAACTCTCTTTCCACTTCCAATTCTTTGCCATCTATTTCCTCCTTTCCTAGCAATCCATGAAGTATACATTCAAATATTACTCTTCAGATGAAGAGGTTTACCATAGCAACTATTTTTCCAGATGTCCAATGGGTACTTATTATATGATGCATGATGATGGTATACAGGTAATAAATCTTAACACAAGGGAAGGGGAAAAACTGTTTTATTACTCCCTTTGAAATGCAGGATATCAGTCTTTATGGGATACTTTGTGCCACACCCCTCTTCCTGGTACTCCTATACAGGATTACTTAGAAATGAGCAGAGAAACAGGAAGTTGCTTCTGATTCACTTGCAACAGTGCTCTGAGTAATACATTTGTGTAAAGTGTGCTAGAGGAAACCATGAGCTGATGAATTAGGGGAAAAAAAAAAACTTCTTTAGTAGGGCAAAGAAGGCTGCATATTTAAAAATAATAAAAGAAGCCATAAAGTCCAAGTTTCGGTGTTTCACTTATCAAATGTGTTTGAGGGAACTGCATAATTCCTTGAACAAAAGATAGATCATATGTTTGAATTCTTTGGCTTTTGTTTATGGATGCTCATATCTTAATGCTTTTTGTTCCTTGAAATGACTTTAGTGTTGGTAGGTTGTATTTAGAAAAAGATCTGAAAGAAAAAAAAAAAAAAGAAAGAAAAAGATCTGAGCAAAGTAAAGATGAGGACACTATACAGTAAAATCACAGAGTGTTCTCAACTTCTTTTTTGACTAAAAAAAAATCAAGAATATTTCATTGATTTTTAAAAATTAATCAAAGATTTAAAAGATATACACTTTCAGGCTTCCCTGGTGACACAGTGGTTGAGAGTCCGCCTGCCGATGCAGGGGACACAGGTTCGTGCCCCGGTCCGGGAGGATCCCACATGCCACGGAGCGGCTGGGCCCGTGAGCTATGGCCGCTGGGCCTGCGCGTCCGGAGCCTGTGCTCTGCAACGTGAGAGGCCACAACAGTGAGAGGCTCGTGTACCGCAAAAAAAAAAAAAAAAAAAAAAAAAAAGATATACACTTTCACACTAAGATATCAAAGAACCTTAATGCTGTAAAAGACTTAGAAATTTATTTGAACCTTGTGAGTAAATGCAGGACGCACGATAACACTCATCACTCCAAACCCCCATGCAAATACCACTAATTGACCACAACATTCTTTTCCATGTTTCCAAATTTGGTTTCACGTTGTGGGATTGTCCAGTGCTCCAGATGACCACTACCAATTATCAAGAATAGCATACAACATAAAACCAATTTACCAACCCTAATTTTGGTGAACTCTTTCATTTCAGTTTTGCTACTTGGCATACTGAGCTAATGAAAACTACCTACTCATCCAGTTATAAATATACAATTGCTGGATAAAATGTTTCAAAGGAATTTTAAAATATATGACTCACCTCTATAAGAAAGAAAAATAATTCTCAGACATCAGGAATGAAGAAGAAACTTAAAGACAGATATGTACTTATGTTAGTTGACACTATGTTAGGTTAGAGAGAGATTCATTATAAACTCTTGTTGTTAAGGACTCTGGTCTTAATATTCAGAGAGTTTCAAGACATGTGGCCTTGGACTCATTTGAAGTGTGATGTTGCAACTGAGCTTTCTGCACATAAAGCTGGCATCCTGGAACAACTCCATCATATGGGAAAGTTGTACAGTTTCTACCCATAGACCTAGGAAAGTGAAAGCAAAACAAAAGTGCCATAGGAAATAGTATCTGCAACTCTTCCCCACACATGGGTTTGCAATCTGAATTATGCTTCACATGTTATTGTGAAATCCCATGAATAAAGTAGGATTAAGGCTAGCTAAAGATCAGTAAAACCTTTTGGGTGCCTATGAGAAGCTAACACAAAAATATGAATTTGGACACTTCCCAAATCAAGGGCACAGAAACCCTCCCTTAGAAAACAACCACAGGTGAAGATAAGTGTACAATCAAAAACTACAAGTCATACAGTATGTGATTTACCATGAAAGAAAGTGGGCAGAGCCAAAATAGGAAGAATAACATTCCAAGACCTTAAGACAATAAATAATCAGAAAGAGACCATTAGAAAATTGGGTTAAGACATTAAATTTAAAAATATATAAATTATAATAAAAGAACACACTATGAAAAAAGAACAGTTGAAATTGAAAAAGATCCAAAGTGAGCTTCTGGAAATGAAAAATAGTCTCAAGTTAAAAATTCAATAGATGGGTCGATAGCTGGTTCGATACTACTAAAGGGAGAATACATGTACTAGAAGATAGATCTGAGGAAATTACACAAAATATAGCACAGAGTCAAAGAGATTGAAAATATGAAAAAAGAGATTAAGAGGCATGGAGCAGAGACTGAGGAAGTCCAGTATATACCACACAGAAATTCTAGAAGGAAAGAATAGAGAGAACAAAAGAAAGGTAATATTCAAAGATTACGGCTAAAAGTTTCAAAAATATATGTAAATCATGAATACTCAGAATAAGGAAGTGCAATTAATCCCAGGTATAATAAATAAAAATAAATATATATGAAATATATATATATATATATATATGAAACTTAGAACATCCAAGACAGAGAAAATTTTAAAAGCAATTAGAAGAAAAAGGATTAGGTACAAAAGACTGAGAATAGATTTCTCATCAATTACAATAAATGCTAGAAGACAATGGAATAATATCTTTAAAGAGCAAGAGAAAATAGGTGCTAATCTAAAACTATCATTCAAGAGGGAAAAATAAAGCTATTTCCTATTTAAAAACTGAGAGAAGTTACTATTTCTAGATTCTAATTACTATAAGCTATTTTTAAGTGGGAAATAAAAGCCAGAAGGAAGCAATATGAGCAAAATATTGGGAAACATGAATATATGGCTGAAAAAGCACTGCCTATAAAAGAAATTAATATAATGTATATTTACAGGTTTAGAGACAGTAATGGGCAATAATAGCATAGAAGATAGGACAATGGATAATCAGAAACATTCAAAGGTCCTGTTGGTAAAAATGGAAACAAATATTAATTATAGACTATTAAATCTAGCATATATTTAAATTATTTTTAAAGGTATCCAAAAAAAAAAATCAGAATGCAAATATCCAACCTACTAGAAGAGAAAAGTTAATGTAGAAGTAAGTACTATTATTATTGCCATTTTTCAGATGAAGAAACGGAAGCACAGAGAGACTGAGTAACTAGCCCAAGGTACACAGCTATAAATAAGAGTCAGTCTTGCTCTGGAGGTCATGTTCTTAACCACAATGCTATACTATCTTCCATGTAGCACAGAAAGTTTGAAAGTAAAGAACAGAAAAAGGGTTGGAAAAGAGTGTACTCCAGGTAAATACTAATCTAAGAAACCTGATGTCACAATATACACACTAGACAAAATAGACCTCAACTAAAAAGTAGGATTAAGAATGTAGACAGTTATCATATAATGAAAAACACATTTACTCATAAGATTTAACAATCCTGAATTTCCATGTGCTTTAACAATATAGCATCAAAACATAATGTAAAACTCAATAGAATAATGAGGAGAAATTCACAAATTTATAATAGTAATGGGAGAATTAAGGAAACTTTCTCAGAAACTGAGATCAATAAAACAAAGAATTAGTAAGGGTAAAACAACTACAGTTCCAAGAGGTGAAGTAAAGAGTTTAGGGTTGCACTGCTAGGTAGTGTTAACCTAGGTGGTAACTCAGAAACAAAGTAACAATCCTTTCTATTTGGGTAATTTCTTTCATTTAAAAGAGATAATTTCACACATAACATGTTTTTTTTAACCTCTCTACAACTGTTTTCCTTAATACCATTGCGTAAACAGGCTCCAAGAAATTAAATTACCTGTATTGAAGAGATAGCGAAGAGTAATAGCAAAGGTGTAATAGGTGATAGCAAAGAGTAATGTCTGCTTTTATAACACCCCCCCCTTTACCTAGGCTCACAAACACTGACTAAAGAAAATTTTAGTCTAAACATCTGCATACAAAGCAATTTTCACATGAGCAATATACTAGAGAAAACCTTTCTTTGCTTGATTAACTAGAAGAGATTTTTTCATACTTTCACCATAGGAATTTTATTAAATGGAATGGAGTCTGGCTGTTTTAGGTACAATTAAGTTACCCCAAGTAATAAGAATGGAACTAGCAAGGAACTGCTCTCAAGGAGGCTGGACTAGAATGTCATTCTGAATTTGTATCAGTTGTAGGGATCATGGCCACCAGATTCCACAGAATTTTACCCTAGTGCTGACCACTAGCATAACATAGTTCTCTCTTGGTCTTTGGTTATTTTTCTGTGTTCTCTTCTCTCCCTCTTACCATCTGAATTTACTCTGCATCTTTCTCTACCTCATAGCTTCTCCTTCATTGTCACTCTAGCTCATGCAACTTGGCATCATGATCCTTATGACCCGCTGCCAACTGTCTGATACTCTCCGTATTTCCCAAATGTCTCTAAAAGTGAGCATCAGATTGGTCTAGGTATTTTCCATTTCAGAATCCTATTCCACCCTGGGCTACCTCATAGGCAGCTGTCTGGCCTATTGATTACTGTCTTCAGAGGCACACATGTAGTCAGCTGTGCCCAAGGAAGACATGCTAGCATGGTCTAAAACATGCCCAGCTAATATGGGCTGCTCCTTTTTCTGTGAAGAAACAATAAGTTGAACATGAATGTGACTTTCAACTAAATACGTTTCTCATACAAGTTTACCTGAACTCTAGCAAAATATAATTTTTAAATGCAGAAATCTTTTTGATGTTGCTACTACTATAGTCCATTCTTTTCCTGTCCCATAATTGTTTCTCAGGCAATCATCCACGTTACCATATTACCTTAATAGAGGACTACTAGAAGCAGATTGTTGCCTACAATGAAAATGAGGATTCCAAAATTTCGAAGTAGATAGAGTGATTTAAAAGTTCTGCTATTTTTCTATTTCTGTCAAACTCAGAGAACCAAGTAGAAAATAATCCGAATTATCAAGTTGTAATACCTGCCATATATCTAGAGTTTGGAAGGGTAATTCAAATTGATTTTTTTTAATTAAATTTATTCAGGTCACAGAAATACTAAATACAAGTTTACAAGAATAAAAATTGAGATTAAATTTGAATGAATGATGGGGGAAAATCCAATGGCATAATGATTCCTGCCAAATGGCCACACGGGATGTTTCTTTTCATGCTGGAGTCCCTAGAGGGCAACAGATACACAGGAAATGGCTTTGACAGAACTGACACAATGTGTCACCATCTTGAGGCAGTGTCCAGGGTGGTGATGCTGAACTCATGAGCCATGAGTTCAAAAGACTCCAAACTGTCTAAGAACATTTCCAAAATTTTATTTATGGCATTTTGTGAGAATATAAAAACACGAATTTTTTAATGCTAAAAAGAGAGACATTCTAAACTGGCATAAATAAAACAATGGAAATCAGCTCTATTTCTGTCAGAGTTCTGCATAGGTACACACAGTCTGCAAAATCCCTCAAACCCACCCTTGATGTCTGGAAGGAAAAAGGCTTCTGTTTCATACATTCTCTTCTGGTTTTTCTGTTCCTGTTTTACCAAGTTCAGTCTTCAAAGAATGACTCCTTCCTTAAACAAAAGACGGCCCTTGGCTGGTACAGCATAGCTGGACTGCCAGACTCTGACAGATTGAAAAGCTACAAATCTGCAATGAACCAACAATAGGGCTCCGTGACCTTTAGCACCTCCCTGAGTTGTCTGACCCCATTCCTTTGTCTCTCTCACTTTTAGTTCTGGATGTGTTACCTACAGCGCTTTCAAAGATCCGGTGTCAGCTTACCATGTTTCTGCAGAAGTTAATTTCTCAATTTCAGATCCTTTCAGTGAAACTTAAATTAATTAAGTTAACATATTCGTAACACCCTTATGAAGACTTATGCGTACATACACACTGAAAGCATATTCTTTGATATCTAAGACTTTGTCTCCAACTGGATAAGTCTCAATTTATTTTTGTTGAAATAAAAAATTGTATACATATATACTAACATATATGTGTATACTTATATATCTATATCTATATTAGAATGGCAGACTCACTAAAAATTTTTCAGTTTGCATAGTACATAGCAACAAGTGACCTGTTAAATGATGACAAATCCTTTAGATTATGGCTTTAGACCTTTAACCTTTTGACTTTAGGGTGTATCCAGGGAGAAATCTGAGAGGAAGAATGCAATAAACTGCTTGTAATCTAGTGGTCTCAAAAGAAATTACATCAAAACCAGCTGTTACACAGCTAGTCATTAAAGACGGACAACATGTTAACTAAAATACGGCCATTACACTGAAAAAGACTTTCTTCCCCACCCTGCTGCTGAACTGCTAGAGGTCTCCTGACTCATTCAACAACATCAGAGAGTGTGGATGCAACAAAGCAGATCCAGCACATAGACTTAAACTAGCAAGAAGTAAGTTGCATTTGATTGAGACGTGGCCTCTTAATTTTAATGTGTTTGAGGGATCTGGACAATTCTAAACATTGTGGTCCCACAGACTGCCGGCAGATACTTGGGATTTTACATGTCTTGGCAGCTAGAACTTTTCTTTGGATTTTTTTTTAAAGTGTGTGTTTGTGTAAGATTGCACCTGTCTTCTTTCCCTTCTCGTTTGATGTGAGGGAAGTTGGTGCAGGGATTTTAATCATAAAGTACAATTCCCCAGGTACCATTTTCCAGCTTCCTTCCACTTGAAAAATTGAAGGACTTTGAGCTGGAAGTCACACCGGTCTGGGTCTGACAAACCAATGGCATGTCAAAGCTGTGGCGTATAAGCTTGAAAGGTAGTGCACATCTTTCTGGAGATTGTCATCCAGCCACACCAGCCTTTAAAATCCAGCAAACAGTATGGGTAGGCTTCAAAGATGAAAGTCAAAATCAGCGTAAGAAGCACACAGCAGTGGTTGAAAAACATGGGGTGGAAAACAGGTTGCTAAGTGCCTGTTATAAACACAACCTGTACAAAAGAGAGTGCCAAGGGCGTCAAAGAAGGGAAGATGCCTTTCCCCGCCTGGGAAACCGCGTGTTTGAGCAAGAGGGAAAAACCAGTGACACAGCCAGGGTACAAATTCAGCAAGGGGCACCATGCCTGGAGCATCTTTATGACCTTGTTTTTTCTCATGCAGGGTTCAGTACATAATCTTCTCATTAGGAAAGGCTCCTTGGTGAAAATCTACTCAATAATTTCAAGCTCTTCCTGCATTCTTGTTCTCACTTTACACCAAATTCGACTTTGATTTTTTTTTTCATTTAACATATTCTAAATTTCAAAGCGGATGTAGTGAAAAATGAAATATCCATTTTGTACAAATAAAAAACAGCAAATATGTGATCTCATAAAGCCAAACTGTATTTTTAGCCTTCAGATGCTGCGCCAAGTCTTTACCCATTGAGAAAGTCTGGAAGTTTTCCTTTTACTTGGGCATCTAGAATCAAAATCCAGCATGTTCCTGTTTGTTCATGTGCTGTGTAATTGTCAGCCAGCCCCCTATCTCAGCACCAGGCCTGTTCTAACCAAACACAAAGTCAGGATATGAACTCTTGCTTGTTGCTTTCGAGTACTGTGGGATTGGCCAAAGTGCAGGAGAGTCACGGGACCCACATGTGCATGATGGTTCAACTACCTGTTCCGTGCTCTTGGCACAGCTTCTCCAAGCTTCAGTTTTCACAACTGTAAAATGGAGTTGATAAAGCCAATGCTGTCACATTTCACCAGTTGGGGTTTTTTTAAATGAAAATCCAATAAAATAAGATGTATGAAAGGGTTCCATATAATTTAAAGGGCTACACACATAAAAACAAATACTTTTATTACCTCCTGCTGCCCCCTCGTTCTCCAGTAGACTGCGTGGTGACCACGCTTTCTGAGATCATCTGCTTCCACTGTGTACAAGGTTGATCCCATAAGAACTCTCTGACCGCCAGCATCTCTGGTGCTGACCCCTTTAAGGGACCCAAAAGGATTCACTAGTAAGTAAAATGTCAGTGATGCCCACGTGCCAGGTCACCCTAATGGTTATGACAATAATGCATTTAACACTGTAAAGTTTACAAAATGCAATGTCTTACCAATAGTAAGTGAGGAAAAAGCAAAATCAAATTCACTGGCCCTCCTGTTGTTCACCTCCCATTGTTAATCTACATACACATTCTGAAAGGGGTTCTGAGAGCTTATTTACATACTCCATGGCTCTTTTATACTCCTTTACCCTAGTTAAGGAAAAACAGTTTTTCATATATTGAGGATAGTTATGTCTTCCCTTTCCAGTGAAAATCCTCACCCTGGCATGCTTCCTTTAGTTTATATTTTTAGGAAGATTCCATATTGAATATGACATATGAGTGAACATAGTAACCCCTTTTTTGTGGTATTCTGCCCAATTCACAAGGACTACTGCTTTATCTTAAAACAACTTTCTACAGTTCACAGAAACAAGCCCAATGGCAGCTATGCTTATATTCCTTGACTGTGGCTGATTCAGTAGCGGTGGACACCTGACCTAGGTCCAACAAATCAGATGCTCTTACCCTAATTATGAAATGAAGATTTAGAGATTATTAGATTATTTCTCCATGTTGCAAAAACCATAATCTATAAATTCAGGGATTGTGAGAGCCTTGTTTGTAGAAAGAGAGAAGGCTGGACTTTAAAGATAGAAGAATGAAACACACTTAAAAAGAAGCCAAAATGAGAGTGTCCTAACAGTCTCTGGATCACAGCCTTTCATGATATGTGAGTATACTGCTGCCCTTCTGTTTTACAAGACGTTCCTCTATCTTTATGGTAAATTTCATAATTTTTTGTTATTGTTAGCCTACATCAAATTGATTTATGCTTTGTGCAAAGTCCTAAGAAATATATTGAGATTTTGTACTCACTAATTGGTTTAGGACATCTTAATAGCCTGAGGAAAGTGAGGGAAATAGAATGTATACAGGGAGAAGATATCAACAGGAAATTTTTATTTATTTATTTATTTTTAATTTTTATTTTTGGTTGCGTTGGGTCTTTGCTGCAGTGTGAGGGCTTCTTATTGCGGTGGCTTCTCTTGTCACAGAGCACGGGCTCTAGGCACGTAGGCTTCAGTAGTTGTGGCACACAGGCTCAGTAGTTGTGGCACACAGGCTCAGTAGTTGTGGCACTCGGGCTCAGTAGTTGTGGCTCGCGGGCTTCAGAGCGCAGGCTCAGTAGTTGTGGCGCATGGGCTTAGTTGCTCTGCGGCATGTGGGATCTTCCCAGACCAGGGCTCAAACCCGTGTCCCCTGCATTGGCAGGCAGATTATTAACTACTGCACCACCAGGGAAGCCCCCAACAGGAAATTTTTATACATTCATCACAAGAACTAAAATACAAATGAAAAATTTCTACAGGATTTGGTGATATGAAATCCATTATAGAGGTTTATTATATTTGTGGATCAGATTCTTGCATCAATTAAAAGTCAGACCAGATGACCACCAAATTTTGTAATACCATTGCCAGTTTTTAATTTTAGAGTTAGCCAAGAAATTATGCCTATCTATCTATCCATCTCTCTATCTAATGTCATGATGTTTGGATACTAAGAAGTTCCTTTTTTTAGGGCCAAGAAATAATGACACACAGAAAGCAGTGAGTACACCTAGTATCTCTAAAACCAGAACTCTTCAGAGAAGTAGCTTATTCCAGGAGTGGAGCAGAGAACATATAAAATGAACCTAGAATATTTTGTTGTGCCAGGAAGTGTCAAAAAATGATGGGTTATGTCACAAGAACAAAGAAGTCTATTTGAAGGGGCTTTTCCAGACCAGATCTGTGACAATTTGTTGACTAAAATCATTAAAAATAATAGTGAATTTAAAAACTATCGAATAAATAGGAAGTCATGAGTCCGTATTAATAATTTAAAAATAAAGAGATAAAAAGGAAGGCTTTTGCATAAGGTTGAATGTAAATTACCAACTCATACGTGTGGAAAGAGTGCTGAAGCTGGAAAATCAGCATTGTAACCATTATAGAAAAGATTGGTCAGGCAAAAATTATCAGTAGATGCTAAATCCAAAGGGGAATTTTAACAAGGAGCAAGATATTCACATGGCCTTATATTATGTCCCCACAGACTGATTATTAATGGTAAGGAAGAAAAGATAACAATTATACAGTGGAGAAATCAGTAACACTTCGACCAAGTGAATAAAATTACTATCACAATGAAAAATAAACGGCACCATGAATCTCCAGCTGTGATACTCTGAGATGGACACAACATTACATGGGGAGTCTTCTGGACAAGAATGAATAAACTGAATCTGAAGTTTCGTGAAGAAATTGTCAGATAAACCCAAGCTGAGAAATATTCTACTTTAAAAAGAAGGGAAATATCAATGTCATTAAAGGCAATGAAAGTCGGCAAAAATGCTACAGATTAAAGGAGACTAAAGAGACATGATAATTAAATGTATTATCTGACCTACGTCCTCTACTGGAGGGCAACATACTATCAAGGACGTTATGGGATCAATTTTAAAAATTGGAAATTGGACGATATATTAAAGTACCGTATCAATGTTAAATTTACTGAAGTTGATCATTGCACCATAGAACGTGAGAGACTGTCCCTATTAGGAAATACACACTGAGGTATTTAGGGATAAAGAGCCATGTGGTGTATAACTTACCCTCAAATGGTTTCAAAAACAACTTTATTCATAGGGAGATGATAGATAGATAGATGGATAGATAGATGTTGATAGAGCAAATAATAAAACAAATGTGGCAAATGTTCACTTACATGAATTCTGGGCAAAAATTTTATCAGTATTCTTTGAACTATTTCCATTCTTGCATTTTTTTTCCTGAAAGTCTGAAATTATTTCCAAATAAAAAATTTAATTTTTTAAAAGATCCATTCACAGACCAGAATGAGACCATGGAAAATGTCTAATCAAGTACATCTCAAACTGTTCTAAGAGATAGTAACAAGTGTTCCAAAAAATATAAGTTTCATATTAAACAAAGTTTAAAATGTTAGGTTAAAAAAATATATGAGATTCTTTACTGAAGGGTTTCTCTGAGCCTTCCGGAGATGTTGTTGATAGAGATTGTGAGCCCCCAGAAAAGGGCTTCAGCTTGAAGGACTTACCAAATAGGTTTGGGCATTGAACTTTTTTGTCAATATTCATTTATTACCTTTTTTCTTCTTGTCTAGTCTCCATATTTTAAAAAGAATTGGGCCTAGCAGATGGTAAATGATTTCAGTTCTGCCCAAGGGAATAGCGCTTGTAAAATAAGAATCAAAGTATCTAACAGCTCTAGAGTACTTACTATGTGTCAGTGCTTGGAATGTATTTTTCTTCATGCAGCCCCATAGAGTAGAAGCTACTATTACCTCCGTGTAACAGATACAGCTAAGGGAGGCCATGTGTCTTGCCCAAGGCACACAGCTAAGTCAGGAGGGAGACTTGAACCCAGGCTGCCTGGGTCTGAAGCTAGTAGGCCGAAGTTAGGGCCAAGTTAGGGCCAAAATCTAGAGTTTCACTCCCAATCCAGACCTCCCCCACTGGGAATAACTAAATAAATGGATCTAAATTATTCTCTATTTATAATAAATTTTAAGAGTCAAAGAGTTGAACAGCCTGCTAATTATTGTGTTCTGTTTATGTATCTTTCATTTTTATATTTTAAAAGAAAAGTAAATTCCTTGTGTTTCCTGATATCCACATATATGACAATCATCTCAATGAATATTAAAACACACAGTTTACCACAAACACTTTTAATTGCTGCATTGGTTGGGTATTGCAACAAATTTCTAATGTACAGTACTGGCCTCCCACTTCTAGGGACTCCAGAATATTATTATTGTTAAGTATTATTGTTAAGTATATTGCCGAGTGCTTTGCACACTTTTCAATCAGTTGTTCCTTAATATGGGACTGCAGATTGTGACATCTTCTGCATAGGCCATAGATGAAAAGGGTTTCAAAGTGTCAGGTGTTAAGTCTAGTGGAATTTTGTCTGAGTTGCAGGACCATGTTTTCAGGTGGTACAATTCACAATCCCTGTCAAAGGCCTGCTCCAAGAATCCTGGCCAGTGAAGCCAAGATCAGTTCAAAGTTGTTGATAGACCTAGAGAAGAAAGCTGCTGAATCATGTCTATGTGCAGAGAGAGACTGTGTCTAAAAGCATTTAGAAACTGATTAGTTTCTGAAGGTAGTTGCACCTTGGCCTAATTTTCTTTCCACTAGTAATTTTCAAGTATCTTCACTATAGGCCAGTCTTCTAATTTCCACTTTAAAGGAAGTTCTAAGCAGCTCCTTACTTTGATATGTGTTTCAATAACATTGCATGAGAAGAACAAGGATCTGTTACTTAATAACGAAGAATTATGGTACAGAGGGCAGTGCTTGTCTTAGTGACCACTGATGTAGAAACTGACAGCTTTCAGGCTGCAGTCTCCTCCGCCCAACTTGGCTGATAACTGCTCCAACTAAATGACAGTTTGCAAGCGTGCAAAGCCACTAGACATGCACAGCTAACTGAGTGTCTACAAGAACATTGTTGTAGATCTCAGTTACTGTTTATGTTACTAGTTTATCAGTCAAAACCTACCAAGAGCAGAGCCAGTGGAAAAGCCAGTTGAACTGGTGAATTCAGATATCAGCTGTCTGTTCATAAAGAAAAAAATAATGTGTGGACGTCCCCATAAAGTCTAAATTGTAAAACCCTGACACAATTGATTAAAATTACAACCGTTTCCAGTGATTAGATCAGGTCCTAGAAAAGGGGATTAAAACCAATATCTAATCCTGGGAAACACTTTGTGTGTCTCTCCAGCCCACCTGTCCAGCCTCATTTTCAACTACACTGAGCCCTGTAGGTTCTCACCTTCGTCACTTTACCAAAGCATAATGCCCTCCCATGCTCTGTTCTCTCTTCTCCTTCTCCCTCTCACACTACCTGCTTCCCCAACATCCTGACAATTTTCCACCCGCTTTTTTTAAAACTTACCCAGGCATTACCCTCTGTCCAAGCTCCCGAACCTTTAACTTCTACCCCACAATCATAGGCTGTTATTCTCTCTCCAATATTCTTTCTCTTCCTTTCATTTTTATATTATTATATGCATCCATATTTTATGGATTTATAATGATTCGTTTATAAGGATATCTCATCCATTAAACTGTGGGCCCCTGGAAAGTGGGGACAGACTATATCTTAGTCTTGCTTTTCTCTAAAGGCCTAATAGAGTACTGATGCATGCTAGGACAGCAGTAAATGAAAAAATGATCTGTTGAACTTTAACTAGGTCCATCCATGACACTTACCGGCTAACTCATTTTTTTAAAGCATGTTAAGATATTTATGAATAGCATACATTATTTTTTATAAAATTATGTAATTTTAAAACTTTGAACAGTATCAAAAAGGTCAAAAAGAACTCAGCTGACCAGTTATCCTGAGATGACTAGATATATACACATCTATAGATATTTATAGGCATAGGTATACAATTTTATAGAAATGGTATGAATTTACTCAGTCTCTTATGCAGTCTTTTTTAACTCAATTATATTCCAGACACTTTTCTGTGTCGATAAATAAAATCTAAATCTCATTCTAGCAGCAGGAGAGTAGTTCATAATATGGATATAATTTACTTTAACCTATTGATGGACATTTAGACTGTACTCAGTTTTTCATTGTTGCAAACATTGGCACAGCGATTTTTGCTAGCAAAGTATATGTTACAGTTATTAGGGAGGCAGAGCATCTTTTCATAGATTTATTGGTCATTTGTATTTTCTCTTTTGTAATTTACTCTTATAGCCTGTTCTAGTATTTTGACAAGTATTTCACAAGTAATTGTACATTATTTTAACATCAAAAAATAACAAATGTTGGAATTTCAGGTATGGAGTCAAGAGAAGGAGAAAGACTTTTTTGAAGAATCTACCTTTAAGTGTCCATCAGATCATAGACCTTCATAGGCCTTTGCCAGGAATAATAACACTGTGTCAGATGTCCAAATTGTAGAGACGGTAGTTCTCCTTAGGTTGTATTTCATTGTGAGACAAGTAGTTTAGAAAATCAGGGTATTTGTCTATTTAAATGTTGTACCTTTTCTTCAAAGTAATCCCTCACAATGTTCATTGAAAATACTTATGACTAATTTACTAACCTCAGACATTTTATTTATGGTTTACATGTCACTGTGCTATCTGTTTTTCCCACAGGTATTTAAAATACATATATTAAAATAAACTTTACATATTCAAAACTCAATTTAAAAACCAGTTTATTTTCTGAAGTTTTCTATGGCCTTTAACTGGAATATTTGACACAATGTATTTCCCAAACCCTGCTCTATCTTTCTGAAGGCTTTAATCCTACAAGACGATATAAGATAGTTCCCAGCAGGGATCTAAATGCACACCTGTATATCCCTTTGGTGCCACAATTCACAGTGGCTTTGTTGATCTCAAAGGTACTAAAATAAATTTCATTTTCATGCTGTAAACACCATTATGCTAAGCTATTGAAAGATTAGTAGGTGAGAGTCTGGGTAATGTTGTTTCTAAGCAAAAATGGAAAAGCAAAGTTTGAGGATCGATTTTTGTCAGATATGTGAACACCCTTTCTATAGAATTCAGCTCCTGTTTTGACAGCTTATTGAATACTCTCCCAACTTTTCCTGCCTGGTAATGTCTCCCATTAATTAATACCCATTCTCTGTTCACAGTTTTGATAGAACAGCAGTAGTTGTTAATGCAATACTCATAATCACAATTGTTCAGGTATGTTTTTTGTCTGTATTATGTATAAGCCTCAAATTTTAAATGTTGCCCAAAGAGAAAAGTGAGGTAGAATTTTTAGAAATAAAATTAAGTTTTGTAATAGGAATAAGAATTCTGTGTTGCATTTCACTTTTTTTCCCTTTCTTTATTGTAGTATCAAACTCTGCAAAATATCTTTTCTTTCTTCTTTTTTTTAATATGAATAAGGCTACAAGAATACAATTTAAAAACTTTTAAAATATATTTAGAAAACAATATTTTTTACTTGGTGGAACTGGGGAGCAACTTTTCACTACAACAATATAAATAATGTTCATCAAAAGAGGTCAAATATTCCAATATAATTTTGACCTTGGAGTGCAAAGTAATTTAATGATGTTACCTTTCGAATTTTTTTTTTTTTTTTTTTTTTTGAGGTATGCGGGCCTCTCACTGTTGTGGCCTCTCCCATTGTGGAGCACAGGCTCTGGACACGCAGGCTCAGTGGCCGTGGCTCACGGGTCTAGCCGCTCTGCGGCATGTGGGATCTTCCCGGACCGGGGCACGAACCCGTGTCCCCTGCATCGGCAGGCGGACTCTCAACCACTGCGCCACCAGGGAAGCCCCTTTCGAAATTTTTAAAGCTTGCAAGGCTTTGGTACAATGTTCCTCCAAATGTATGTTCTTACAGAGAAAGTATATATGTATTCTTATGACATATGCATTTATGTAGATGCGTGTGTATATATGTAATATTTAATGTATTTTTATACATATACACACATATGGAGACAGAGAGAGAGAAAAGAGAGAGAGAACCAATTTGTACCCCTGCTAGCAATGTACAAACTGAATTCTGAATTTCGTAGAACCATTGCAAGCATCGGGGGCATAAATTTTTTCCCCTTGCTTACATGACTGGGAAAAAAATAAAGGAAAGTATCTAACTCTTAATTTATATTTATGTGGTTATCAGATAGATTGATGATTTTCCCCATATATTTATAGACTACAGTTGATATTTAACTTTAATATAATTGATTATACAGTAGACCAACAAGAAAAGATATGAAAAATGAAATGCAAGAGTTTTTTTATAAAGTATGATTGAAATTGCAATTAAAATTACTGAAGTCTGTTAGCCTTGTCCATAAAGAAAATAAAAACTATCTCTATCCATGAATCAGTTTGGGGGATAATAAAAGGAAAATCATTTTCAAAGCAACTGGCTAAAAACAAGTTTTTCCTGGTTACTTGGGCAACTTGAGGTGCTTTGCTCCTAAAATCCATTTTGTTATCATATTAGGACTGAGGAAATTTTTCCCTTTTTCTATCAAGTGTTACTAAGAGAGAAAAAAATTAAGAGTTCATACAAAGAAACAATGACTTAAGTGTTTTTTTTTAAGAAAGCAATAAAAGACTTTGGTTTTATTGATTACAGATTATTAAAGAAGAGAAAATATGAAAACTTCTGCAGAGATTTGTAAGTTATTTAAACATAGTCTTTAGTTCCATGTCATGATCAGTTTAGGAAAATAGATGAAAATGGGGAAAACAGGAGTGGAAACACTGAATAAAAAGAAGATAGAGGGCTTCCCTGGTGGCACATTGGTTAAGAATCTGCCTGCCAACGCAGGGGACACGGGTTTGATCCCTGGCCCAGGAAGATCCCATATGCCGCGGAGCAACTAAGCCCGTGCACCACAACTACTGAGCCTGTGCTCAAGAGCCCGTATTCTGCAATGAGAGAAGCCACAACAATGAGAAGCCTGTGCACCACAACATAGAGTAGCCCCCTCTCACCACGACTAGAGAAAGCCCGTGCGCAGCAACGAAGAACCAACACAGCCGAAATAAAAAAAGCAAATAAATAAATAAATTTATTTAAAAAAAAAAGAAGATAGAAGGAAAAGAGAGAGTCTGATAGGCAAGAAAAAGAGGGATAGCCACAGAACAAGAGATACACATATAAACAAAGAGCCATAAAGTAAGGAAAGAAGAAAGACAGACATGCGGTTAAAGACCCTGAGGGAGGTGTTAGTTTAAGGAAAAGAAAGCCACTTTGCTCACACTTCGGAGTGTGTGGGGACCTGGACCTCTGATTCTGAGCTTTTGTGATCACTGCTTTCAAACACTGACTCAGGGGCAGAAACCAATGAACTGATGAACACTCTAAACGTCAGATCGGAACTGGGTCTCCATCACTGACCTTGAACGGTTGGGAGAAAGAAGAGTGCAGTCCCTGAAATAGCATCAAATTCAACTTGGGTTTACTATGGAAGATCCAGCCTAAACAATTTCCTAAGGACTGTGATCAACCCACCCAACACAGTTATCTGCACAAGTAGCTCCTGGACAAGTGTTGTCTAATTTCACTAATACAAGGAGAAATTACTTTTCCGTCAGATTGAAACAATAGTGAAGCCCAGCATCATTTGCTCTTTTTATTTTTGATTACTTTTTACACTACCTATGTTTTTACATGACTTTTCCATGGGAAACCACCGGGGAGGCCTCATTTCCACTGCACTGGTATGGTGTGCCATTCTTGGCAGGGAACTGTAGGTGTTGCTGAAGCTACATAGCTGAAAAGGCTAAGCCAGGCCTCCAATTCTTTGGCTTA
This sequence comes from Pseudorca crassidens, assembly GCF_039906515.1. Lineage (NCBI taxonomy): Eukaryota > Metazoa > Chordata > Mammalia > Artiodactyla > Delphinidae > Pseudorca > Pseudorca crassidens. The sequence continues at coordinate 70,231,658 of NC_090298.1, forward strand.
TTACAGTTCTAAGTTCTATTTTAGCCCCATCCTCTTCCTCCCACTCAAATTCTGTACCCTAGCATGTGTTTCGATATGCTGTATCCTCCAGCTCTTCACACTAAATATACTCTTAGAAACCACGAGCGCAACTTGCAGATGAGTCACTCTCTCTGGAAGCCTCAGCTCTGTGGTGGACAGCTCATAAATTGGAATAGATGCAGTTGGACAGGGGGAGTAGAGACAACAGTCGCTGGTACATCGTGTTCTGCAAAGAAAGCCAAGAGGGTGGAGGTGGGTGGTTTCAGAGTAAATTGAAGCAAATTCTCATATCATACTTTAAAGAGAAGTTGGTTGGTTAAAGAGCCTAATACTCTAAAGATAATGCTCAAAAGGTTAGAATTTGTGTTTATCACTTGTTTTGGGGTCAAGCACTTTTTTTCTTCTTCTTCTTCTTCCTTTTTTTTTTTTTTTTTTTGTTATCCTTTGACCAGTGCTCAGAGCATAATTTGTTTCCAGTCTTTTTTGTTCTATGAGTGAAAAGGTCAACGCCCTTTGACATGGCATGAGCTGTTCAGTGCACCAGGGGAAACATCACCAGCAGTGCTGGGCTTAAAACAACTTCAGGGCAGCCAGTCAAACACAGGAAGTGTTGTTCAAACCCCCGGAGAATACTGGCTTTGTTTATTAGCCAACTTACATCTTGTTGAATTGCTAAGTGCCTCTATCTTGAATGAGCAGATATATCAGAGACTCCAAACCCATATGAGGTATTTGTAGGCATGATATAACAACATCATTCTCCTAAAGTGTCCCCTACAGGAATCTAAATACAGAGTGGCTATTTTCTTAAATGGGAAAAGTTCCATCTCAGGTCCCCATAGTCCAATACATGCTAAATGATTCTGCAAATGAACAAACACTACTTTGATGAGACAGTAAATTTAGTGGGAGAAATAATCAACCAGAAATGCAGAAAAAGAAATGTGGGTTTCTTTTATAAACAGTCTAATCAGGAAATGAATTACACATTCAATCTTATACTCATAAGATTTTTATTTTATTAATTTAGCCCAGGAAACACTGACCTGTTCAACATTTTTATTTACGTAGTATGTGTAAATCTCTAAGTGTTCAATGATTTATTAACTGTTACTTTACAGGTACAAGATAATATTTTAACTCCATTCCACAGATTAATTGAGAAAGAAAGGTTAAATGTTTTGCCTAAGGTCACTCAACAAATCTAAACCAGAGACACATTTAGCTCATTGAACTACTGACTTTCTGTCTTATGTTTTAAATCAGTGAATTATTTTGCTTCTAAATGTACCGAAAGAGATTCAAGGCTCCACGGCAAAATCACATTATGCAGCAGTCCTCCGTTTGGAAATAGAAGAAATTTGGTTAAAACGCACACCAACCTTTTTCTATAGTATCGAAGGCAATATTAAAGAGGAAAAAATGTAGCCCAAAGAAGGAAACGTCCTAAGTAGGTGCTAAATGGCTTGGCCATGCAAAGAGCCAACTCTTTCCTTTCAGACCAAGAATCAAGATACTTGGGCCCTGGTCCCAGCTCTGCTCTGCCATATACCTAGCTGGATGGTCCTTAATCTCTCTGAGTCTCTTTTCCTCAACTGTAAAATGGATATAAAAAGACCTGCTGGGTCTTCTCTGGTGGCACAGTGGTTAAGAATCTGTCTGCCAATGCAAGGGACATGGGTTCGAGCCCTTGTCCAGGAAGATTCCACATGCCGTGGAGCAACTAAGCCCATGCACCACAACTACTGAGCTTGTGCTCTAGAGCCCATGAGCCACAACTACTGAGCCCACATGCCACAACTACTGAAGCCCACGTGCCTAGAGCCCATGCTCCGCAACAAGAGAAGCCACCGCAATGAGAAGCCCGTGCAGTGCAATGAAGAGTAGCCCCCACTTGCCGCAACTAGAGAAAGCCCGCACGCAGAAATGAAGACCCAATGCAGCCAAAAATAAATAAATAAAATTTATTTAAAAAAAACAAAAAAGACCTTCCTTCCCCTGAGCAAAGTCATGAGTTTCAAATAAAAGTATGGACATGAAAGAGTAATTTAACAATATTGTAAGTTGTCAAGTGCTATGCAAATTCCATTAGTGACTGTGGTAGTACTACTATTGTTGTGTTAGAAAGGAAATGACAGGAAGTCCATTAATAAAATAGATGTCATAAATTATGCCACCAGCCTCACTGAAAATCCAATGAAAATCATGGACTCACTTCAACCAAATTCACAGTCAGAAATATACTCCAAATTTTAACTATAATTTTCAAGAGATTTATAGATCATCTGACACACATGTGTTCATAGACCTCACATTAAGAACACTTGTTGTAGAGGAAGACGAGAAATAACAGATTATCTGGAAAGCAAGGTGGCATGGGAATCAAATAGCAAAGTAGACATATCAATGACCTCAACAATCTCGTGGTATAAAGCTGTAAGAAGATGGTTTAGGGTCATTTCCCACTGAGATGTTGGGCCATCTTTTATAGTGGAATTGCAGGTTGGTACTTTTGCTTATAATAGTGAACATATGTGAGGGTGCATGCGTGCTCACACACACACACACACACACACACACACACACACACACCCTTCCACTTTATAAGAAGTCACCGTGGAACACTGTGTTCATCCTAGTGTTAACTTTCTGTACTTTGAGATTTACTGGGTTTTTGTAGCCCACATAAAATTTCTAACTGTGTGTTCTATTATATAATGCAAGACTTAGTTATATTCTTTTCAGCACTCACCTCTGCAAAATTCTCAACTGGGAAAATAAAGTATGAAGCTCAAAGAGGGAGTTGGAGAGGTGGAATTAATAAGTAAGGCCAGACACCTCTGACTCCACTATGTTTCCCTGAGTGTTAGAAATAGCAATCTATTTTAGGAATCATAAATTTACTCTATTATATGTAATTCTGACTAGGGAACTTTCTTTTGAGTACAAGCTATGAGAACTTCAGCAAAACCTCTTGGGGATCTATAATACAATGTTTTATATGATGCTTAGAACTGTTCAAAGATAACAAACATGTTATTCTACTAAACTGGAAAATCAACATCGTGTGGCATGTACTATAAAATATTTTATGGAAAGCAAATACATTATATAACGTTATGACCTCAGTAAGTTTGATAATCTGCGTGACTATTTCATTTGATATTTAATGTGTGCTCTGAAAATTCAGTTCATCATTGTTTTACTCTATCACATAAGGCTTTCAACATAAAATTTAAGATGTAGCAATAATAACAATTTTCTGTAACATACAATATATGTCTTTAGATAAGCATCTTTTGAATGAAGCAAGTCTCACTTCTTTATTAACAAATATTGCAGGGAATATTAGCTAGCAATTTCAAAAGTATTTTTCTGGAAACATTAGTAAATCTTTTGCTAAACTTTAGCACTAAAATAATCCAAGTTCATTTTAAACAGCATCATTTGAGTACAATTATAAATATACATGGTTGCAATATTTATATGGGATGGGAGTAAAGTAATGTTTTTTGAGAGCACTGATTTGCACTGATTACTTCTGGATGGCAAGTTACACAATCAATATCATAATGTTGGTATTAATTTGTACCTATATTGTCAGAACAGAAAACAAGAAGGTAGTTGTTTCAGCAACCTCAGTTATTACATACTGATTTGGAGCAATCTAGAGAAAGGATGTGTTGTTCTGAGAATCTCCAATCATAACCTAAGGTGTGGGGCAAGTAATGAGGAAAATTATATTGCATCCATACAACTATGGTATAAGATCTAACTCCATCCTATTTAGTCAATTGATTTGTTCATCCATCTAGCTATTTATTCATTCTCTTAATCCACAAGACACTGTGCAAGGCTCTGGCAATATGGAGATGAATCAGACATGGCTCCTCAAAGAACTTGAGGTTATTATGAGAGGAAGGCACTAAACGTTGGGATAGGTTGAATAATAACTTTTAATAATAATTGCTCTTGATAGAAAGGGTACATGTTCACTCTACCTAGGGAAAGGAAAAATGAGAAGAAAGTGTTGAAAAAAGCAGGGTGTGAAGCACACCTTGAAGGATATGTAAGTATTCTCTATATGAGACAATTAATGTTTTCATTTTTAAGCCATTTTTTAGTTGGATATTCTGTTACTTGCAGCCCAAAATCTCCTGATACGGGTTTTAAGTAGTTCTATTATAAAATTACTCTTTTTATGGGTCAAAACCAGTCCAAAATCAGCAATCTCATATACTTCAACATTAGAACTAATGTGAGGAGATCGGGGTTTTAAGCAAGGGATTAACATGGTCATGATTTACAGTTTAGAATGCTCATATTAACAGCAGAAAATAGGATGGATTTATTGGGATCTGAAACAGTAAGCAAGGAGGTCAGTTAAAAGACTATTATCATAGCGGAGTTGAGTGCTAACGGGGTACTAAATTAAGGCAAGAGCTCTAAGGATGACATGGTGTGAGAGTACAGGTAAAAGAGATAGTAAAGAGATAGAATTAACAGGTTTGGTAATTTAATGGAATTAAGATGCAAGAAAGAAAAGGATACCCCTCTAGGAAGATTTTCTGGCTCAAGTAGATAATTAAACTGTTTAGTGTAATTGATTCTAACTCTGTTCTCATTTCTGTACCTTGACTCGGGATGCCTATTGGTCCTGGTCCTTTCACCTTAATGAAAACCCCTCCATCTGCTTTCAGTCATCCTACTGCGCTAGTATCTTCTTGCAGTGACTTGCTTTTTGGGACCTATTGTTTATACCACACATTTTGATGCTCAAAAGCACAGGACTTGGCTCTGTTGTTATCTCGGGACACGAGGCATGCACAATGATGAGCCTCCCCTGATGGAAGTGCAAGCTCTTTGCAAACAGGGACAGGACCCTGACTTCTATTTCTTGATTGTCTTTGTAACACCTGACATATACGTATACACAAAGAAAACAAAACAAAATCGACTTCAATCATGGCCCATCAGATGCTTCCTTATGGTAAAGTGTAGGGAATTTTAAAGAAATGTTGGCTAATCATAGGAAGAGGTGACAGCTGTAACATCTCAGCCTAAGCTGCCCAGTCCCTTCTGCTCCCAAGTTACAAACCCCTGCTCCATGCCCCATGGGGTATCAGACATCTGCTTTACCTCCACAATCCTTATGCCTTACCTATTTGGAAGATAAATAAGGAAATTTAAAGGATCTGACATGCCTTATAATTCTGAGCTTTATTATTTGCATTAATAAATCTAAGAGTGGGAATGGTTGCTAAATAATTTAAATTTTAAGGACACTTGCAGGTAACAAATTATTTTGTTTTTAGACAACTCAAGAAAACAAAAATAGTATCAAAATTTACCTGACTTTGAATATTATTTTTATATAGTTACCTAGAATTGAGCGTATATACTTTACCAATATATGATTTTCTTCTCAGGCTTATTATATAAGAAAAATTCTTTCAAAAGATAAGAAGAAAATGGTATCATTCAACAGAATCAAGAATTGAATGTGCATTCCATATTTTTGTTGTGGATGGCTTGCCATAATTATAGAAAATATAACAGTTAAATATTAACTTTTGATGCTTTTATACAGATAATGTAGATTCTTCTTTGTGCTTATTCAGGAAAAAGACAAATCTATGATCCTAAAGATTATTCTACAGTTCTCTTTATGTCTATTCCTATAATTTTGCCATTTTGATATAATCTATCTATATTGCATATGAAACTGCAAAATTTGAAAGATGAAAATGATCTATTCAAATTATCTGCTATCACACAAACAGGTTAATAACAGTAATTAAAAGAATAATTATGCAACTACATGCCACTCAAAGGAGTCATTTAAATTATGCAAATCAAGCATAAGGTCATGTAATGCTAAGAGAAAAGAGCTAAAATATGCAAAATAGTGTACTCTCTGTTGGTGGTTCCAGTATTAGAAATATTCATATCACAAGCATATAGTGTGCATTTCATTTTTGAACCTTTGTACCATAAAATTGAATTAATTTTTCTTACCTTAGGTACTCTGAAATTTGAGTAGTACAAAGTTTTATAGATCAGCTGATTTCATCCATGAGAAGAATGTTTGTTTCTTACTTAAGTACTTTATTTTTAAGACATTGATTTTTTTTTCTTTCTACAGAAACATGCCACATTATTAAAAAAAAAGATCTGGTAAACAAACAAAAGTATAAAATGTAAAATAAAAACCACCTGTAATGTTACCATTTTGAAATAAGCACGATCTCATTTTGGGTTCATTTCCTTTCCTTCTTTTATAAGTGCATTTTCTTTTTGGTCATAATGGGTATCAGTTGTTTTCTTGTCTGTGTCACATTTGCTTTTGTATTTCATTTAATATTATATCATGTACGTTTCCCCAGATGGCTCGAAACCTGAATTCTTAATTGGAGGGATGAAATTTTTTACACATGTATGTAATACTTAACTATTTCATTACTTTTATATTCTTTTCATTGCCTGCTTTTCTATTATAAATCAAGCTATGATAAGCATATATTTAATTGGATGAGAATTACTGATTTTTTATTTTACTAGTTTGCTGAAAGTAGAGTCGGAAATTGTGGTTATGGCTATGGGTAGAATTAGATTTAGATTTGGAATTAGGGATATGATAGACATGCTGGGATACATTAACAAATATACATTATACAAAATATACATTAAGAAATTTGTATACAGAACATTTGGATCAGTTTGCTCACCTATAAGCAATCCAGAACACTATAAAGTTCCTAGTAATCATGAAAATAATTCATTTTATTAGCATGTCTTTAATTTTTTTCCATATGTTTCTAAGCCCTTTGTTTTTCTTTCTTGATTACATGGCTGTACATAACCTTTATTCATTTTTCCACTTGGTTGTTATTTTTAAATAATTTGCAAGAACACTTTACTTTTTTCATATTTGTTGCAAATATTTTCCCGGTTCTTTTAATTTATATTTTGACATACATATTTTATTTACATACGGTCAAATTACTAAATAGTTACTTTTACAGTTTTCCCATTGTTTTTATGCTTAAAAATCCCTTGACATTTAAAAAATTTTTCCTAGGTCCAAATGAAAATTAATGATAAATTAAATTTATCAGTAATGATAAATAAAATGATTTGATTTTCTCCCCAAAGAGCCCATTTTTCTAACATTTGTTGAATTATATTTCTGTCCTATTTGTTTATTTTTATAAGTTAGTTTACATATTAGCATTTGTTTTAAGATTATCTAGTCTCTTCCACTGATCTGTGTTGATTCTTATGTACATATTACACACTTTTAATTATTTTTATTCTGTACTATGTTTTACTACTTGGGAAAGCAGGCAAGCCCTCACCACTTCTGTTTTTCATATTTCATGTATTAATCTTTCAGATGAACTTATCTGAAGAATTTCAGAATTTATTCCAAAGATAAAAATTTATTATTTTAAAAGTCACTTCATTATTTGAGTACTTCAAAAACACCTCTTATATTTGCCCCTCACATAAGGGAAAGGAAATATTATAAAGTACCTCCTATCTGTCTTCCAAGTACTTGCTAAACATCTTCACATACAATATAGTTCACTCATCCTCAGTCATTCTGTGAAGATAGGATTAATTATTCTAATTTACACATAAGAAATCTAAGACTTTGAGAATTTATGTCTTACCCAGTATTTCAGTAAAAATGCCGGTAGAATTACTCCACACTTAATGCTCCTTTCATAATATCACATATATTTGTCCCTTACTTAAAAAATGAAACCCCCCTCAAGTTTTTAGACTATCATTTTATTTAAAATGCATATATCAAATTTTATGTAACTTTATGTAATTAACATGCATCTTTTTTAAAATCTGCCTGATGATATATTATGAAGAGATATGTGCCAGAAAAGAAGACATGGAATCTCTAAAGGCAATCATATAAACTATGGTTTACTCTCAGACCACAGTGGAGCTCCAGGTAGGTCACTTGATTTGAATTTACTTATGGGTAAATAATATATGTTTCTAGTCTTCTCAAAGTTAATGATAATCAAAGACCTACATGTATTTTTCATTATTTGAGTATGTGCATAGAATACACTGGAACAAAATTACTATACTGATATTCAAGAATTAAATGTGTGCGAACCGTTGCAGCCTAATAGGAAAATCTCATTCTTTCAATTCTTTCCAAGTCAAATCCTATTCTAGAAATCCATTTCTAATTTAATCTTTCAGTAATCCCATTCCTGTACCTTACACTTCGGTTAAAATAAATTATTAGATAGTTCTTATATACCAAGATTAATCAGGATTCTTTGGTTGCAAGTGACAGAAGCTTAAGAAAGCTAAAGCAAGAAAGGAAATGGTTTGTTCATGTAAATAAGTATAGAGATATCTGGATTCCAGCACGATTTGATCTAGATGTTTAAAAAATATTATCATAAACTTCTCTCTATATATATCTTTCTAGAAATCTCTAAGTTGGATAATTGAAGCATCAGATAATGAGAAGAGTCTGAGATTTTACCCTGCTTGTAAGCTAATGAGTAAACCTACCTCTGTTACATGATACTAAAAGAAGACCTGAGACTCCTGAATCGGAGCCAAAGGGCTTAATTACTCATGACACAGCCAGCAGCACAAACATCAGCATATTTCCATGAATCCCCTTATCCCTAGATCCCCCAGGGGTGACACAGACAAGCCCAGGTAGGTGCCTGCACAGACAGTACGTTGTGCAGCAGGACAGGAATCTTGAGCTTAGGGAACATGAATATAGTGGGCACTAAGCATTCCTTTCCTTTGCTCTGGATCTCTAGCTCTCTCTTTTCAAGGCTGTTTACTAAGCAAACATATTTAAAAATATAGTGGAACAAGGTAAAATTATAGTGGAATAAAATAATATGGAAAAAAGAGTAATCAGTACTTTGTCCACAAGACATGCAGAAGTGTGAGAGACCCGTGGAGAATTCTCCCAGCATAAGGCTTTCTCCATCAGGTAGCAAAGAAGCCCACCAGTTATATTTTACTACCTGAGCAACCTCAGCAGAAAGAGAAAGTATGCTTTTTCTCAAAAGTCCTAGATAACATGCCTATTCCCAGACCACTGTAACTCTGACTGGCCAGGCCTGACTACCGTGGTCCTCTTTGGAGTGACCTGATCAATCTCCCACACCTCCCCTATAAGTTTAGAGTTGGTGAGAAGTGGGGGCTCAAAGAAATATTAGGGCAGTGTTTCCAGAGAAGGAGGGCACATTGATATAAAGCAGACAAAATGCAGACAAATGCTTTATCATTTACTCTTTTCCTTCTATGTCCCTTGGCTCTCAGTCCTCTGTTTTTTGTCCTCTCTTACTCTTTCACCTCTGTGTGTCCATATCTGAGACATCTTAAAAAGCCATGCTCAAGGGCACACTCCAGCATGAAGAAGAAAATGTTCCCTTCCCAGCTAGAGGATTCTCTAGACCCACTCAGCATTTTGTCTTCCTTAATTATAGCATTTTTTACTTCCTATGCGTTGCATTACAGTAATGAGTTTAGATGTTTTAACCTTCCCAACTAGACAGGGATCTCCTTCTGATCAAGGTCGTGTCTCTACCTCTTGGTGTCTCCTATGGGTCAAAGCATATTGCAGGTGCTTAATATATACATACTGGATAAAGGAAAGGATATTAGATGAATTTCAATCGCTTAGATCTCTTAACTAACAATGATGGAACAATTACCAGGCCAGGAGTCCAGAGACTTCGCTGCTCTTCTATTTTTACCACACACTGGTTAGCCACCTTAGCAAATTTGTTAACCTCTCTGAGGCTCAATCCTCTCATTTGTAAAAAGATGAAACTGTGTGCTATTCCTCATATGGTTATTGAGATAATCACATGACAAAATGCATATAAAATCACTTTAGCAATGTAAACCACTCTAATAATTAATGAATTCCATTTTCAAATAACAAGTGAACCATTTCTGTTATATGAATTCAATGTGTTCAATATTAGCAGAATAGTTATTATACAAAAGTAAGTAGATATAATTTGAAGGATGCTTGCAAAAATTCTGTCTGTACCAAAATATATTGCTTGGTACTTCTAATTCCTCCATCACATTTTAATTTCTCTGATTTAATTTTAAGAATAACTACCTCCAAAAATTCCCATAAAAGTATAAAATTTTAATAGAGTTAGTACACTAAACCATTATTGCTGATAAAACTTTATCTTTTTTTGGCTGAGAGGCAAAGGGATATACACCAGTAAGTTTCGAAAGGAAGAGGAACAAAATTAGAAAGTAAAACCATGAGATGAGTTTGTCTAGAAGACAATCGGAGGAGAAGCACATTGCCACAAAGGAAAAAAGCTCTTAAAGAGAGACAGAGATGTTGCCAATTTTTTTTTTTTAATCCCTAATTCATACATTTGCCTTGGACTGGTCTTGTCAAACAGGCAGGTTTTCTGTATATCTATTTTTTTTTTAATTCACAATTTTCTTTTTCAAATTTGAACAGGAAAACAGACTAGAACAAAATAATCCATTCGTTCAGAGATTTTTCTCCCTTTAGAGGAGGAATTCCATAGCTTTTTGAAGTTTCATTTCTGCTATATTAACCAATAGTTAGAAAAGAAGATATTTTCCTAGATTTTCTTCCTAGAAGTTTTGGATGCCTCCTCAATTTTGAACAGAATTTACAAATACTCAAGTGTTGAAAATTACCCCTACCAAAGCTATGTGGTTCTCCCAACTGTCAAGGAAATCAGTTTATCTCCATAAAATGCCTTCCTAATTAATAATGAGCAAATGCCCTATGAGCAAAATCATGACAATGTGATACAGAAATGTTTGCAGTTCGTGAACAAAGTTACAAAAATAAAAAGACACAGAAGCTAATACAGAAAGCCCAAAGCAACGACATATTTCTCCCAGAGAGTTGGGAACTGCATGGAAACGGTTCCAAACTACTTCCTCAGAAATAAGCAGAAATGAAAAATTTGAGGCCGGACTGTATTTCTAAAGTCTACAATGCATTCCAGGCATTCCGTTGAGGTTCATGATCCCCAGCAACAAAAGCTATAATAGGGATCAAGAAGAATTCAAACTGGTAGTTTGGCAGAAAGAATCCACCTGCAACATAAGGTCATTACATCCTGCTTCTTCATTACAGTGATCTCCTAAACCGGGGAATTAACACTTTATCAGGGAGGTGAATGAGGCAGTACTTACTCAGCTGTTTACTTGGGAGAGACTACAGTGACCAAAAAGACTGTAAATCAATCATCAGAGCTCTGATTTCAGAGAACATTACAGGAATATACCCCAAGACTCAAAATTAATGAGTAGTACCTTCCTTTCATTCAACAGATGGGGCACACCTCTGTGTCAATCAAACTGCAACTTTCAGCCCCCTTCCCTGCCTGCCAAGGTTATAAGGAAAACCTTGATGGATCCTTTGAAGGCTTTGTGTGGTTTTTTTTTGACTTTTCAAAATTCTCATCTAAATGTTCCTTAACAAAATGCTGCAACGTGAAAAGAGTATCCTGGATGCTTTTACAAAGTTCTCATATGTTGTTTGTATCCCTGCAAAGTTTTAGATATCCTTGTAGTAAGCCTTCAAGGAAAAGTAACTGCTTAATGCCATGTACATGTGGATGAAATGTAGGGATCTAGGTTAGTCATTGAAAATAGTCATGCTTAGATTTTGGAGTGAAGCATCTCTGTCTGTTGAGGTTCTGGAAGTGGCATATTCCAGTTGTTCTGTTAGCTTTTCCAGACCTCTGAGAGCAGATGAAGTCTAGAGAACATAACACTCACATTATCTTAATAAGTGACACTGGCTAGTTCCTGTTATAATTATTCAAACATGAAGAATTATTGGCAGTTAAAATTATATTTAAAAAGTACATTTAAATATGTATATGTTTACATATACACAAAGTCTAGTGTTGTTTCAATGCATACATGAGAAATAATCAAAATAACAAACAGCAAACAAAAAATCAAGCCTAGATAGAATGCATCCTAATCTGATCATCTGCAGAGGAATTTTTCCCAGCATCAGAAATAAAACTCTTACGGTACATTCTATATTGGGAATTTGTGCCAAGAGGACAAACATGGCCAGAGCCTAAATCATAAAAATGCCTTACATTGAATTAAGGGGAAAATGCAACAGTTGACCTGAAGACAATACAGGCTTTTAATCAATGACAAAAATCATTAAAATGTTCAACAGAAAAAAAGCTCAGGTAGAAAAACGCGCGCGCGCGCACACACACACACACACACACACACACACACACACTACTAAGAGAGCTCTATCTCCAAGGACTACAGCAAAAGCACTGTGAAAGGTTTAAATGGAGAATAACACTCCTGAGAACACAAATGAGAAGCAATCGCCACTAAGTCGGAAACAACAACATAGAAGTAGGAACCATTCAAGAGATTTCTTTAGTTTCCCCAATTAAACAGGAAAAATACATACATCTACTGACATTTCTTTCACAAATCACAGGATTGTTACTTTTTGTATGAAATTTGTAAAATGGCGTTAAAATTTATAAATTACAAATTCACTCACTGTATTAATAAGTTGTGTTATTTCCAAGAAAATAGGTAAGAATAATTTTTAAAGATAACTACCATAGGGAAAAGGAAAATAAGTTCTCTGGAGAAAAGTAGAATTGCTATGCCTGTGGTACCCCCCAAAGCCTGTTACACAAGATAATGAAAGAATCCCATTCACTGTGTTACAGGAGACAACTAAGAACAAAGGGGTTTGAAGGCTTTAAAGATGATGTGAAATATATAGGAAAAGAATATTTGTGGTGGCCAAATGTTGCATCATTTTAAAGAAAGCCACCAAAAACTAGGCTATAATATATACATTTATGAATATAACAGCATTACCACCTAAAGGAATGATAGCAATTTACAGAAGATGCCAACAGTAGTTTGTAGGTTTAAAATATCTTCCGATTCCCCAGAACCATAGAGCTATTGAATATTCAGAGAATGGAGCAAAAACAGATCTTCATAGACCTGCATGGGTCATGCCCAGAAGGTGCAAAAAAAAAAGGACTTTGCAAGGAATTGTGAGGTGGTCCCAAAATCCAAGTTCCAACAGCAAGCAAATGGCCCAGTCAGAAGCTGAACCAAACTTAAAATATGAAGATCCCACTCCACTCCACTAAGCATTGCTCATATCTTCCTCAACGCTATCCTCCAAAACAGGAAACATAATTCCTCCAGAGGGGAGAAGCCTGTTGTTTTCTATCAAAAGAGAGGCAAATTTATCCAAATTTCTCTTCAATTCTATCCAATTTGTGAGTCAGCCACAAGGACAGTGGATAGATTATGACAGGTCATTGGAGTCCTCTAAAGCAGTTGTTTAGAGAGTTTGAGTTCATGAAAATCACATACAAAAGGCAACCCTTGTTCACTGTTGGTGGGAATGTAAATTGGTGCAGCCACTGTGGAAGACAATATGAAGGTTTCTCAAAGATCTAAAAATAAAACTACCATGTGACCCAGCAATTCCACTCCTGGGTAAATATCTGAACAACACGAAAACACATTCAGAAAGATACAAGCACCCCAACGTTCATAACAGCATTATTTACAATTGCCAAGACATGGAAGTAACCTAAGTATCCATCAACAGATGAATGGATAAAGAAAATGTGGCATATATATACATATATATATACATATATATATATACACACATACACACACACACACACACACATACATACCACAATGGAATTCTACTCAGCCATAAAAAAGAATGAAATTTTTGCCATTTGCAGCAACATGGATGGACTTGGAGGGCATTATGCTAAATGAAATGTCAGACAGAGAAAGACAAATACTGTATGATATCACTTATATGTGGAATCTAAAAAAGTACAAGCTAGTGAATGTAACAGAAAAGAAGCAGACTCACAGATATAAAGAACAAACTATTGGTGACCAGTTTGTGGAGGAGGGGCAGTAGAGCAGTGGTGTGTCAGATCATTTTACCAGGTAATATTATAATGAGAATTATAATTTTTAACTACATTATGAGTATTATAGAATCCAATTTTTTATAGTATCAACATAAAAATATCACAATAGAAACTTAAGAACTCTGCTATAACCTAAAGAGATGTTACAACCCAAGTCGTCCTCTACCTAAAACACCCTATTAAGAGATGGGCAGCTTCAAAAAATGATCTTGACATGGCCCCCTGTGGGTCTGCCGTGAATATTGCATTCCTGCCATGCACGTGCCTCCAAGAATTCTGTTACCTAAGAGAATGGAGGTGGATAATACAAACTGTAGAGGGAGAGGTAGGGATCTGGGTCCTAGTCCTGGCTCTTACTTAGCCAGAAACAAACTGTGTTTCTTTTCTTTTTTTTTTGTTGTGGTACGCGGGCCTCTCACTGCTGTGGCCTCTCCCGCTGCAGAGCCCAGGCTCTGGACGCGCAGGCTCAGCGGCCATGGCTCACGGGCCTAGCCGCTCCGCGCCATGTGGGATCTTCCCGAACCGGGGCACGAACCCGTGTCCCCTGCATCGGCAGGCGGACTCTCAACCACTGCGCCACCAGGGAAGCCCAAACTGTGTTTCTTTTAACAGATCACTTCATTTGGCAAGACCTTGGTAATAATAAGGAAACATATGTGGAGCTACTTATAGAGTATCAGGTAATTTATTCGATTTAACTCTAAATGATCTGACTAGGAGGACTGTGTTAATTGGATTAACACTTTTGAGAAAAGATACACAAGAAAAAATCAGAAGGGAAAATAATTTTTCTAAAATAAAAAAGACCTTTAAAGATATATGTAAAAAGGAAAGATTGAATAATATTATGGGCACAGTGTTTAAGGAATAAACATCCAAAAATGCATTGCTAAGGATACAAAATGTAAGTGACACACATTCCTTTAATTTTCTTCAAATTATCAAATAGAATACTTTCCATAAAGATGCAGCCATCTGCATTTCATCTTGAATAATCTTATTTATTCATTTACACCCTACTTTATTCCTGAAAAGATCTGACTTAGCTAAGTGATTGGTGTACATTTTTTTTAAATCTTAATGGTTTGAATGACAACTGAACAATATTTAAAACTGAAAATTAAGAAAGCACAAAATGTGTATGATATTTGAAATATTATCTTAAAAGATAGTTCAGAAACAATTCTAAAATTTCCATTCTTAGAATAAATAAGTACCAAAATATATCCCCTGGGACTAATTAAGAAATGTTGTGTTCAGATGTGCAGTATCATATATAAAACTACCTTTTCTCTAACTGAGAGAAAAATAAGGGGCGGTCTAAAGCAGGCTTCCAGCATCTTAATAAAAACAACACATTACGGATCCAGAAACTTCCTATGTCCTTCAGATGCATTATCTCATTTCATCTTCTCAATAATCTTAAAAGGCAATTATCATTATTATCCCCATTTTACAGATGAAGAATTTAAGAATTAGGGCAAGTACCTTGCCCAAAATCATACCTGTGTGAAATGAGAGAGAGTTAAAATTAAACCCAACCTAATTTGTATTTACCCTTCTAATTACCTCATTTTCCTGCCTCCCATTCACTTGATGTTTTGAGAGAGCATTACGTCCTCCCCACACATAGCTACAACTCTCTGTCCACGATTGCTCTGATCAGGTATTTTGTTTTTCACGATGCTCCAGCAAAATGAAGAAATTCTGCCACAAGCCTTTCTGGCTTCTTGTATCACCACCCCCTTTTCGCCACCCAATTCGCCAAGATCATTTCAGGAGGCACAGAGCACTAGTGCATAATGTGGAGTTTCCCAGAGCTGTCACAGTCAAGATGTGTGTAGAAATGTGGCTCTAGGACTCCACACTGGGGACAAGGTGGAGACAGGGGCAGGTTACTATAGCTCTTCCCTGAATGTGAAAAGGGGAACATTAAGCCTGCTACTGTGTTGCCTATTTCCTGAGATGTATTGCCATCACTGAAGGAAAACAAAATTATTTTCTCTAGGAAACCAAGTGTTATTACATGTAAATCATTCATGTGCTGTTTAAAAGATTTGCATACTGATGAGCCCAAGATTTCTCATATTCTACATTTCTACAATGTGTCTATGGTCATGGCTTAAAGCCCATCACAGAAAAAAAAAAGGCCATTTAGCAATATTTCACTGGTGATTCTAAACATGCATAAGTCATGGAGCCTATGCAAGGTCATGTCCTATAATGGAGACCGTACATTTGGGGATGAATCATCTAACCTAAATGGGTAAAAAAGCAACATGTTACCAGTGATGTCTTATCACCATATAGAGCATCTTATCAAACTATATTCCCGTGAAAACTGTTTGAAAAGGAGAAATGTGTCATACACTCAATTAATCTGTTGGAGAGCTGGTCTTACAATTCCCTTTCTACCTTATTCCAGCAATATTTGGCAGGAAAAAATAGAGTTTAATAAAGTAGCATCTTGGAGTGTATGAGCAGTGAGGACTGTGTGGAAATACATTGAGTACTCTTTGCCATAAGCCATGTCCCAGGGAATTTCCCACCATAATTCCAACAATTCCAAATTTGCCCTATGAAAGAGTCAGCCAACTTGTTCCCCAGCCCAACTTCTCCCAATGCCAGAATTGAAGCGTGGCTGCCCTGCACCCCACTGGACCTCCACTAGCAATGGCTCCAAGAGTATCCCATATTGCTTCCACCCGTGGTGTGAAATAACTTTAGTTTCTGCTTTTAAGTCAAGTGTATATGAGTCTACCAGGATGAAATTGGTTGAGCAGTTCATTCATTTACTAAACAAATATTTCCCAAGTGCCTGTGTCATGGCAGGCACTGAACTAGATGCCAAGAACACAACAGTGAGCAAGACAAATCTGGTCCCACTGCTCACGGAATCCATATTATCAGGGGAGACAGAAAATTATACAAGTAAGTACAGTGGAGACAGTCATAGACATACTTAACTTTGTCTCTGTTATCTATATTCATTCAGACCAGAAAAAATAGAAAAAAGAAAAGGAAAAGGAAGAGTGGGCAGAGGGGAAAAGAGAGAGAGAAACGTAAAAAATTTAAACTCTACCCACTATTATTCTCAATGATATGTCCTGAGGTAAACATGATCTAGGAAAGATGAAATCTCAGTTATCACCTGCCATACACAATGTGACCATCTCACCATGGAATAATCTGAGTGTTTTGAAGCTTTGACCACTAATACAAGACACTGCCTTCCTCTTATCTGCTACTGAATTAATAGCAGCCTAGAAGACAAATGGGTTATGCTGGATTTATTAAAGACAGGATAAATGAATATATCCTCCAATGTGGTGCCTTCCCATAGAAGTTTGCAAAGGTAATTTTGACCTTAAGTAAATTCTGTTTACCAAAATGTGAAAGCTATGTCTCTACTCCATGATAATGTGGTATATGGTAGGAAAGAAAAGTTCTAGGCACTTATGTGGCCAAAATTTGTCCTGTTTGATTTCACAGATCACCACATATACAAGTGAAGTGGAGTGGGCTATGGAAGGGTCGTGTTTTCTGCCAAACACTGTGGAATTTATTCTCTTTTCTTTTAACTGTGCCTGTTGTGCACTGCTGATATCTTTACTGTGCAAAGCAATTTCGAAAAAGATCAAAGTATTTTACCATTAGGACAAGACCTTTTCGCACCTGAGAGGATGCTGTGTTTAATCTCAGTGCAATTCTTCTTGATACCAATAAGATGGATCAAAAAAAACCAAACCAAAACAAAACACCCTTCATTTCTATTGGTAGATTCTCAGGATGAGAATCTGACTATTTCCTTCCAGTTTGTTTCTTCATTGGGCATTGCTAGCAAACCTGCTCAAATGAACTGGGTTTCAGGAAAGACTTTTCGGATGAACGTACCCCATGCAATAAAAGAGAATCTGAGTATAAAATGAAGGCAATTGCCTATATAATTCAAGGCAAAAGCTCACCTTTATCTCTATTACCTGGATACTTGAAGTGGGGGAAAGGCTGTAAATTATGTAAATAATTGCATTATTTCTTTAATTCGTTGCATCGTCATACTCAAATACAAAGTTTCTTATTTTCTTTTTGCAAATAGCTCAGTTTCTAAACTTCATTGAAATAAATAACAAAACCAAATGAAAGCATTTTCATTCAAAGACTTGATGACTCAGAGAAGTATACGGGTCCTATAGCAAGATGTTAACTTTTTCATTACTGTTGCATTACAATATTACTTAATTGATATTCAGAAACATGCAAGGCCATGTTACTTTCCCATAAACTGAAGTAGAAAATGTTGAAATGGAAAAGAACAACAAGAATGCATAAAATATGAAAAATTTTGTCATGTTCTATTAGGGTTTTTCACGTTAGCATCCTATTATATTACTATTTGTTTTCACTAATATGATATGAAAATTGCTGAAATGATTACATGGTCATATCTTATTAGGCAACTCAAATTCTAAAATTATATGATTCTAATATAAGATGAAAGAAAACTGTTAATATTATAAAAAGTTTCTAATATGATCTGAAGGCCCATCTGGAAACAAAAAAGTTTAAGTTACTTTGGTATGATTTCTTGGAGACATTTTCTTTATAGGAACCAGGTGGTGACAGAGAAGGAGAAATTGGGCACAAGGATATCACTGCTAGACTGGATTCATAAATGGAAAATATTTCTCTCGGGTAGGCAATATGTTGCATGAATTATTTTATCCATTCTAAACAATTATGAATATTGATTAGAAGAGCTGAGTTTTATTGTCATTGTTTTTCAATGCAGGAGGTAGCTGCAGTGATTTAGCTTTTGCCTTTTTTTTCTTTTTTTGGTAAGAAAAGCCACTATTAGGAATATGTCTCTTCATAATTTGCTTTCATCTGAGAGTTACTATTAATTGTTAAACAATAATTGCTAAACAATACAGTTTGATATATACTATGAGATAATAAATGGAGGGTGTTGCTTAAGTTAACAGTTTTTTAGCTCTTACTGAAAAACTGTTTTTTAATGTATTGTGCTTATTAAATGTGATAATCATTCAGTAGTCTGTTTATTAAATAATTGGGGGTTAAATCTAAACTTACTTTCAATCTGGGCATAAAGATGATACTTTGGGATCTTAGAAGTAATGTCTGCAATGTAACTTTGGAGTCAAAATAGACTTCTTTACGAAAACTTGTTTTTATGTTGCAGAAACCTGCCATAAGAATCAAGTTGAGAAATGAAAGAAATGTTGCAAGAATAGAATAATTGATTGTAAAGGATGTTATTTACTCTTTTAAGAATACTAATTTCAAAGTTCTATAAGATTCCCTAAAATATTGTATTTAAATGAAGACTGCCACATTTTAATATTTATCTTTTTTAATAGGCAATGTTTTTTTAACATCTTTATTGGAGTATAATTGCTTTACGATGTTGTGTTAGTTTCTGTTGTATAACAAAGTGAATCAGCTGTACGCATATATATATCTCCATATCCCCTCCCTCTTGCGTCTCCCTCCCACCCTCCCTATCCCACATATCTAGGTGATCACAAAGCACCGAGCTGATCTCCCTGTGCTATGCGGCTGCTTCCCACTAGCTATCTGTTTTACATTTGGTAGTGTATATATGTCCCTGCCACTCTACTTCGTCCCAGCTTCCCCTTCCCCTTCCTTGGGTCCTCAAGTCCATTCTCTATGTCTGTGTCTTTATTCCTGTCCTGTCCCTAGGTTCTTCAGAACCACCTTTTTTTTAAGATTCCATATATATGCATTAGCATATGGTATTTATTTTTCTCTTTCTGACTTACTTCACTCTGTATGACAGCCTCTAGGTCCATCCACCTCACTACAAATAACTCAATTTCGTTTCTTTTTTGGCTGAGTAACATTCCATTGTATATATGTGCCACATCTTCTTTATTCATTCATCTGTCAGTGGACACTTAGGTTGCTTCCATGTCCTGGCTATTGTAAATAGAGCTGCAATGAACATTGTGGTGCATGACTTTTTTTGAATTATGGTTTTCTCAGGGTATATGCCCAGTAGTGGGATTTCTGGGTCATATGGTAGTTCTATTTTTAGTTTTTTAAGGAACCTCCATACTGTTCTCCATAGTGACTGTATCAATTTACATTCCCACCAACAGTGAAAGAGGGTTCCCTTTCCTCCACACCCTCTCCAGCATTTACTGTTTGTAGATTTTTTTATGATGGCCATTCTGACCAGTATGAGGTGATGCCTCCTTGTAGTTTTGATTTGCATTTCTCTAATGATCAGTGATGTTGAGCATCCTTTCATGTGTTTGTTGGCAATCTGTATCTTCTTTGGAGAAGTGTCTATTTAGGTCTTCTGCCCATTTTTGGATTGTTCATTTTTTTGATATTGAGCTGCATGAGCTGCTTGTATATTTTAGAGATTAATCCTTTGTCGGTTGCTTCATTTGCAAATATTTTCTACCATTCTGAGGGTTGTCTTTTTGTCTTGTTTATGGTTTCTTTTGCAGTACAAAAGCTTTTAAGTTTCATTAGGCCCCATATGTTTATTTTTCTTTTTATTTCCATTTCTCTAGGAGGTGGGTCGAAAAGGATCTTGACGTGATGTATGTCATAGAATGTTCTATGCTTACCTCTGAGTTTTATAGTGCCTGGCCTTATATTTAGGTCTTTAATTCATTTTGAGTTTATTTTTGTGTATGGTCTTAGAGAGTGTTCTAATTTCATTCTTTTACATGTAGCTGTCCAGTTTTCCCAGCACCACTTATTGAAGAGGCTGTCTTTTCTCCATTTTATATTCTTGCCTCCTTTATCAAAGATAAGGTGACCATATGTGCATGGGTTTATCTCTGGGCTTTCTATCCTGTTCCATTGATCTATATTTCTGTTTTTGTGCCAGTACCATACTGTCTTGATTACTGTAGCTTTGTAGTGTAGTCTGAAGTCCAGGAGCCTGATTCCTCCAGTTCCATTTTTCTTTTTCAAGATTGCTTTGGCTATTCCAGGTCTTTTATGTTTCCATGCAAATTGTGAAATTTTTTGTTCTAGTTCTGTGAAAAATGTCATTCATAGTTTGATAGGGATTGCATTGAATCTGTAGATTGCTTTGAATAGTATAGTCATTTTCACAAAGCTGATTCTTCCAATCCAAGAACATGGTATATCTCTCCATCTGTTTGTATCATCTTTAATTTCTTAACATTTTATACACTGGAGAAACTTTTTTCTCAAAGATGGCATTATCGATGGTTTAAAAAATGATTATGATTGCTAGAAGGGCTTGGCTTATGAAATCTAGTCCTGACATATATTACTTTTACAGAAAAATGGATTTATCTCAATTGGCTCTTAATGTCATCTAAAAAGGGGGACCATTGAAAATTAGCTGCCAGACACAAAATCATCTTAGTTGAAATTAGAATACATTTAGAATATGTTTTATAAGAAAGACAAAGTGACAAAACTGGCTTTCAGATAGGGCAACTTTTTAAATGCCATATATTTTATCTTAAGTATGGTGTGGATTGTTTGTCAGAACCAGGCTATTCCCATCTCTTTCCCTTTCCTCCCACTCCAAGGTCTCAACACCATGGTCCAATTCTTCAAAAATGATTTGGGATAAGAACCATTTTGATGTAAACTTCTACAGTGCCATTTGGAGCTCTACAGAGAATCAATAAAACAAATGAGCTTAAATTACAGCTGAACTAATCATGTAAATGTTTAAAATGATAAGACTTCAATTCAAGCTTTTCTAAATGCCAATGAACCTAATTACCATATCTGTCCCAGTTTGGGATGAGTTTGAGTATCCAGGTCTTGTTAACAAGTCTTCTCTTGTCCAAGGCAAAGAAAATCAGGTGGAAGAAGTTTCCAAGCCTAGTACTAAAAATGGAAACATCCATACCGTTTTGTGATCCATTTCTAATACACTATGTGGTCAAAAGAACAGATTTATCTTGTAACGAAAAACTAAATGTTTCCCATTTTTAAAAAGAAGCAATAACAAGAACCACAGTTCTACTGTCTATCTTCCATAAAGAATGTATCTTCCTATTTCTATATTGCTAGGGTTTTTTCGGCGCTAGGAACTTCATACTTACCTATGCTCTAATTAATCAAGATAACATGATCCATCCTCAAGTTAATGTTATCCTAAACAACTTTTCTAATGTTTTCATTAACTTTCTTTAAATTGCCATTATGGTGAAGATGTAACGTGTCACCCAGGTCCTTGTCTTTATTTCTGTCTAATAGTGGTAGAAGCTGCAAAACTTACACACTGTATTATCTATTGCAATGAGAATACTGCCAGCCCCAGATCAAATGCCTTTCTTTCCTCAAAGCCCCAACAGTGCTGCCCTCCCCACCCCACCCCCCATAAATTAGCAGTGTTTAGTAGGAGACTTGCCCACATTCTATAGATTACTTTAAGGAAAAGCTCCATCATCCATAATACATTTGGGCTTCTTTCTAGTTGAAGATTTATATATTTTTTTATTGATGGGTTATGAATATTGACACAGGAGATATTCATTGTTTATTGAAGGCTTGTTTACATAAAAGATCTTCACAGGCTACCCCCTAAGTCTAGAGGTCCTAAACCAGTGTCAGGGAGCTGTCTGGGTATTTTTTCCCACGTATTGCACTGCCATTCTACCAACAATAGAGGCCCATTAACGTTTGGCCCTTCAAGTTACTGCAGCCCAAGCCTCAGTGGCAGGACGTCTGCCCAATATGTAAAATAACAGAATGAATGGATTCCTTGGAAACAATGATAACAAGACCTGGCTGAGCTAACTGTGACAGCATGTGGTAATTTTCCAGCCCGCTGGCCCTGTAAAGGAAACTGGAACACAAAGCGGAGACTGCGGGGCGGGCCGGCCTGAATAGCTGCAAACAAGTGCAGAATATCTGATGATGTCATACCCACAGTTTGACAGATGGGGCTGGACCATTTTGCCCCCTTCAAGTGTGCTCTTAACTATTTGTATTCCATCGGCTTCTCACTTGGGAAGTTCAATCCTGTAATCACCTGCTTGAAAGACTAAACAAACCTTAACTGTCATGTGCTTGATTCAAGTACCACTAGTTTTATGAAGAAAAATGATATCCATTATTAGTGGCTGAATGCTGAGGGGGGCCATGGGGGAGAGCGTGCTGCTGTGGATTAATGCATCATCTCTGCTTTCAGCTGTGGGCCAGGTTTTGAGTCTAGCTCTGACTGAATCCTGCCATACACTTTGAATAGCATAATGAAGTATTGTTATCGCCTCCATCTAGTCATTACATCAGGGAAACAGACATCTAAAGTTATCAAAACTGATTACAAGCTGAGCTTTTGTGTCTATAAAATAAATATGCTAAAAGACGGCTTTTATTTTTTTTTAGTCTTATGGGTGTTCTCTCTAGGTTGGATGTTTTAGTGCTTATAGCACTATGTGTCATTATATGTAAGTTGGTGCTAGGGCGTATCTATAAGACAGCGTTCTCCCAAAACGCGTTGGTATGTAGATCTGCGTGTGCGTACGTGTTTAAGTTGGTGCATGGGAGACAGAGAAAATGAAGATTGACAACATTTATAAAAATGAGACACAACTCAATTAAAATACACCGAAAATAGTAAATGAACTGGAGTACTCGGTTTAATTGTAACGACACAAGACTGTCTTTTTCCTCCTTTCAAATAAGTAGTTGCTTTGGATCTCACATGTCTTTGCCATTTTATTCGTGTAGTTCTTTTTATTTACTTTTCAAGGAATTTCTGTAAATATACACAGGCTACAGAATAGGTCTCAGATACAGCTTTACACTTTAATCTTTTCATCAAATAGCTAACCAAAGCTGGATAGCCAAAAGATTCTGTTTATGGAGAAGTGATATCTTTCCCACAGAAAAGCATGGCACATGGCCTAGCTTGTGGAAACAAGAATAATAGCAACAGCATGATAAAAATATTAATGGTTAGGATTCATAAAATACCTTTTCAACTAGGAAAGTACCACACACTCAACTACTTTCTTCAGAGTCTCACAAATTATAGAAGCTGTATAGAAGCTATGCTAAACTTAGCTTCCCCTGTCTTATCTAACATAGTTGTTGGGTAGGGAAAAAAAGTGAAAGCAAGGGGAATTCTCCCCCTCATCCTCGAAGACTTAGTTATGCCCAACTCACCTCTGCCCTGAACCTCCACCCTTACCTTTTGGATGTGAAGGAAAAAACATATTAGTAATATCCTCTACCATTACCCTGCTCACCTGGACACAAGCAGGCTATGCTTTGGTTATCTTTGATGCATTCATTTTATAATGAGATCTACCATCTACTTGGTATTGGGCCATAGCTTTATTCTGTGCAAATACTCCAACTGGGATTGTGCTTTAAAGTCAATCTAAGAGAATTATTTGCACAATGTATATGTGCACCAGTGGCTACTTTTCAACAGCAGAGTTGTGGTTCATAAACAGCCCTAATCTCTTCCAAGGCCATGCCTAAGTTTGAGGGCCTAAGTGGCTGCCAATGCTGATACCTAATGAGAAGCTCATGACAGGGCACGTGGCTTATGAAGAGGAGCTCATCTCTGCTTCCCACATTTCTCACTAACACCAAGGGCATCCCTCTATGTGTTTACACCAGATGGAGCTCACCATCTGTTACAAAAAGCCAAATTGTTTTATTTGTAGCCATGGTGCTTATATCCCTACAGGAGACTGAGAGGGTGAGAGAAAAGGAAAAAAAAAAATGGTGAGGAGAGGTAATAAGAACTTTCCACTAACACAAGTCATAATCTGATGCTATCCACAAGCTGTTCTCTGAGACACAATTCTGATCCAGCTATGGCAGTGGCCTAGGTGGGGATCTCTTAGGAGGCCTGGAGATCATGGTCAAAAAGTCAGTTGAGGAACAGTGTGACACTGGATAGGAAGGAGAAACAGAACCCTTCATTCCCATTGTGAACACTGAGTTAAAGTGTGTTAACACATTGGCTTTCTCAGAGTTTTCATCTGACCAAAAAGCCAAACTACTGAGGGTAATCAAAGTAATATCAGCAACAATGACAATCATGGTAGTATTTCATAATAACTATAACCTGGCAGGATGTTCAAAAGAAATTGATTGATGAATTCCCCACACACATTTAATTCAACCTGTAAAGATAATGTCATATTAAGTTAAACCAAGGATCATCCAGCCCAATATGCCAATTCATCATTTGGAAGGACATATTGTCGTTCAAGTTCACACTTTCATAAGTAATTTATTTCTGCAAATATGGCTAATTCCTTAACAATGAACTATAGGTGTGCCAGGACTTGACCTATCTAAAGATTTCTTGAATCTGCTGGGAATTTAAGCCTATCATCACTACTTGGGGTAACAAGATTCATAAATATATCAGCCACCTCATAAAACCATGCTTCATGTCTATATGAAATTTACAGTTCAGTTCAATTAAATAAATATTTATTAAGGATTCACCTAGTGAATGGCACTATACAAGAACAGCCAGAAATACAAAGGTGGGCAAGGAGGCTTCAGAAAACATACGATCAGTGAGAGGGAGATATGCATAGACACAAGTGTTGGCAATGATCATGGAGTAGGGGGTATGCTGTGGAAAGTAGATACAAGTTATAAGTAAAGCCTAAAAGAAATATCCCCCAGGGAGACTGCTGGGGTTTGGGGAACACATCCATGTTTGCCGTAGAAATATTATACAACGATTTTTAAACTTTAAGCAGGATGCTGAATGAATTTGGGAGTGTTTCTCCCTCTGCAATTTTTTGGAAGAGTTTGAGAAGGATCAGTGTTAGCTGTTCTCTGAATGTTTGATGGAATTCGCCTGTGAAGCCATCTTGTCCTGGACTTTTGTTTGTTGGGAGATTTTTAATTATGTTTTCAATTTCAGTACTTGTGATAGGTCTGTTTATATTTTCTAATTCTTCCTGGTTCTGTCTTGGAAAATTGTACCTTTCCAAGAATTTGTGTGTTTCTTTGTGGTTGTCCACTTTATTGGCATACAGTTGTTTGTAGTAGTCTCTTATAATCCTTTGTATTTCTGCAGGGTCAGTTGTGATTTCTCCTTTTTCATTTCTAATTTTATTGATTTGCATCCTCTCCCTTTTTTTCTTGATGAGTCTGGCTAAGGGTTTATCAATTTTGTTTATCTTTTCAAAGAACCAGCTTTTAGTTTTAGTTTTATTGATCTTTGCTATTGTTTTCTTCATTTCTATTTCATTTATTTCTGCTCTGATATTTATGATTTCTTTCCTTCTACTGACTTTGATAGTTTTAGAAGTCCTAACTATGGCAATCAGAGAAGAAAAAGAAATAAAAAGAATACAAATTAGAAAAAAGGAAGTAAAACTGTCACTGGTTGCAGATGACCCTAGGGTTGATAGAAAACCCTAAAGATGCCACCCGAAAACTACTAGAACTAATCAATGAATGTGATAATGTTGCAGGATACAAAATTAATGCACAGAAATCTCTGGCGTTCCTTATACACTAACAAGGAAAAATCAGAAAGAGAAATTAAGGAAACACTCCCATTTACCATTGCAACAAAAAGAATAAAATACCTAGAAATAATCCTGCCTAAGGAGGCGAAAGACTTGTACTCAGAAAACTATAAGACACTGATGAAAGAAATCAAAGATAACATAAACAGATGGAGAAATATACCATGTTCTTGGATTGGAAGAATCAATATTGTGAAAATGACTATATACTACACAAAGCAATCTACAGATTCAATGCAATCCCTATCAAACTACCAATGGCATTCTTCCTAGAATTAGAGCAAAATGTTTTACAATTCATATGGAAACACAAAAGACCCCGAATAGTCAAAGCAATCCTGAAAAAGAAAAATGGAGCTGGAGGAATCAGGCTCCCTGACTTCAGACTATACTACAAAGTTACAGTAACAAGACAGTATGGTATTGGCACAAAAACAGAAATATAGATCAATGGTGCAGGATAGAAAGCCCAGAGATAAACCCATGCACCTATGGTCACCTAATCTATGACAAAGGAAGCAAGAATATACAATGAAGAAAAGACAGCCTCTTCAATAAGTGATGCTGGGAAAACTGGACACTATAAAACTCTTAGAGGAAAACATAGGCAGAACACTCTTTGACATAAATTGCAGCAAGATCTTTTTTGACCCACCTCCTAGAGTAATGGAAATAAAAACAAAAATAAACAAATGGGACTTAAAAGCTTTTGCACAGCAAAGGAAACCATAAACAAGACAAAAAGACAACCCTCAAAATGGGAGAAAATATTTGCAAATGAAACAACAGACAAAGGATTAATCTCCAAAATATACAAACAGCTCATGGAGCTCAATATCAAACAAACAATCCAGTTAAACAATGGGTAAAAGACCTAAATAGACATTTCACCAAGGAAGACCTACAGATGGCCAAGAGGCACATGAAAAGATGTTCAACGTCACTAATTATTAGAGAAATGAAAATCAAAACTACAGTGAGGGGGCTTCCCTGGTGGCGCAGTGGTTAAGAATCTGCCTGCCAGTGAAGGGGTCACGGTTCGATCCCTGATCCGGGAAGATTCCACATGCCGCGGAGCAACTAAGCCCGTGGGCCACAACTACTGAGCCTGTGCTCTAAAGCCCGCGAGCCACAACTGCTGAAGCCCGCGGGCCTAGAGCCCATGCTCTGAAACAAGAGAAGCCACCGCAATGAGAAGCCCGTGCATCACAACGAAGAGTAGCCCCTGCTCACTCACCACAACTAGAGAAAGCCTGTGCACAGCAAAGAAGACCCAACACAGCCAAAAATAAAATAAATAAATAAATTTATGGAAAAAAAAAACTACAATGAGGTATCACCTCACACTGGTCAGAATGTCCATTATCAAAAAATCTAGAAACAATAAATGCTGGAAAGGGTGTGGTGAAAAGGGAACCCTCCTGCACTGTTGGTGGGAATATAAATTGATACAACCACTATGGAAAACAGTATGGAGGTCCCCTAAAAAACTAAAAATAGAACTACCATATGACCCAGAAATCCCACTACTGGGCATATACCCAGAGAAAACCATAATTCAAAAAGAGACATGTACCACAGTGTTCACTGCAGCACTATTTACAATAACTAGTACATGGAACCAACCTAAATGTCCATCGACAGATGAATGGATAAAGAAGATGTGGCACATATATACAATGGAATATTACTCAGCCATAAAAAGAAACGAAATTGAGTTATTTGTAGTGAGGTGGATGGACCTAGAGGCTGTCATACAGAGTGAAGTAAGTCAGAAAGAGAAAAACAAATACTGTATGCTAACGCATATATATGGAATCTAAAAAAAAAAAAAAAAAAAAAAATGGTACTGATGAACCTAGTTCCAGGGCAGGAATAAAGACGCAGACGTAGAGAATGGACATGAGGACACGGGGTGGGAGGGCGAGGCTGGGGCGAAGTGAGAGTAACATCGACATGTATACACTACCAAATGTAAAAGAGTTAGCTAGTGGGAAGCAGCCGCATAGCACAGGGAGATCAGCTCAGTGCTTTGTGATGACCTAGAGGGATGGGATAGGGAGGGTGGGAGGGAGGCTCAGGAGGGAAGGGATATGGGGACATATGTATACCTATGGCCGATTCACTTTGTTGTACAACAGAAACTAACACAGTATTGTGAAACAATTATACTCCAATAAAGATTAAAAAAAAAAAACTTAAGCTATGTGAACAAAATTCTGTAAATAAAAATGTAATAAAGAAAAAAAAAAAGGATGTTGCCCAGGTTCAGAGTCTTCATCTTTCTAGATTGAAGCCAAGTCTTGTCTTTTAGTTTATCTGCTTTCAGAAAACACCCTTTAACCCTTTTATCATTTTAGTGGCTCTCCTCTGGACATTTTCCAGTTGCATCAGTTTTTTAAGCATGTTTCCATTCTCACTTTCTGTTAAGCATGTTTAAGTATATAAATGGACGTTTGAACTTGGTATGTAAAAATAAAAAGGAAAACTGTCAGATCAAAGTCCAAAATACTGTAGGTCAAACTTCGAATATCAAAAAGTACGTACGTAAATCCTTATATACATTGCTGCTATAGAGAAGTTCAGGAAAAGGTTCAACTAGAGAAAAATTTGAAGATAGGGACAAGGAGAATCATGCAGTTCTCATGGATTACTTAGCAAAAGCTTTGGGGGTGAAGTCCTATAATCACCAAAATACCTAATTCTGCGGCTGTTTGTGTAACTGTCGTTAATGCATGTCAGAGCATAAATTTGAATTGCTGTACTTGGTTTTGGGTATAGCTGACCTATTTTTGTCATTTTCTAGGTGTGATGTTTGAAAAATTACTGGTCCCTTCTGCATATTGTTTCTTTATTGGTAGAATAGAAATAATATCTATGTTGTAGAGCTCTTAGCTCAGCAACTAGAATATAATAAATTTAATAAATTCTATAACCTGCTGCTCTGAACAAAAACATAAATAATAAAGTCTCTCTTTCCTTAACTGTAAAATGAAAAATTTTGTGTCAAAAGTTTTGCAGTTGCTTTTAACTCTGAAAAATTTGTTTCTGTAAAGCAGAAATCTATAGTTAAATAAGATGATAATTAAATAAGATGATAAATACCATCCTCTGCTTATTTATTTTAAAAAGGAGACATAACTTGGGAGACTCAAACGAGGCAGCAGGTGTTAACTGAAAGGAGGTGGGTCTCACTGTATGAGCCTCATGATCAGCTCTAGGTCTGGGCTTCACTCACTGAATGACCCCAAGCAAGTCAGGGAACCGTTCCAAAGTCACCTATAGAAAGGGATTATGATTGCTTACCTCAATATGAAAGCCCTTTGTCAACTTCGAAGTGCTATAACATCATCAGTTATTACTGTCTTAGATGACTTTGGAAGCTAGCTACTCCAGTCGTGTTTCAGCATTTTTGTTACCAGAACAATTAAAGCCAAAAGTGGATAAGAATAAAATTTTTTAATATTTTATTTAAAATATTTACTTACATTAAAAAAAATTCAAAATGTCACTAAATTTCTTCTATGAAGGGTTTATTTACAATTCCTACTTACTCACTGTATTCAACTTTCTGTCTAAAGCAAGGTCTGCTTTCTGAGCACACCCATCAACGTCACTGTGTATTCAGATCTGTTTCTCAAACTAATTAGAATATGCTGGGATAGATTCTATTTCAATTCGGATGTTTTATTAAAAATATTCTTGAAACCAATTCACCAATATTCATTAAGTCTCTTCTGAAAGAAGGCACTGAGATAGCGGCTGCAATAAATACAACATGAATAAGATTAAGTCACCGACCTTAAGAAATTGCCAAAACTGGTAAAGTATAAAACAGGTACACAAGTGATTACTACTGAGGATAAGACAAATGCTCTGAGAGAAATAAAAACCAAGTTTTATGAGAGAATCAAAGAAAGAAAAGATACACTTCACCTGGAGAATAATTTAATTTGCAATTAGAAAAGTTCTTTTCAGGATGGATCTGCCAATAACTTGCAAATTAAATATATGAAAAGACTATAATTATAATGCAGGGTGGCCCATTTAAAGAAGTCCCACTTAACATAATGTGATTTCAAGAGCAATAAGATAAAGAATACATAGTTCAAGTGCATATAGATCCTTTTTTGAAGGGCACCAAGGCTTTTTACTGTCAAGTTTTTTTTTTTTTTGGAAATGAGTGACCCTATCTAATAGGATCACAGTATTTTTTAAAAATAAGATAAATTTGAAGAGATGCTGCAAAGTTCCTGGATGAAGATGCTCCATTCCATCTGTGTTAGTGGACACTGTGTGAAGTCCCACGTGTGTCGTGCCCTCTGGCACTTCTGCAGGTGCGTTAACCCTCTCAGTCATCAGGGCATCACCGGGTCATACAGACTTCCAGGGAAGGAGGCAGCTCCTGAAGAGGCCCCTTTCCAGGCTATCTTTCTTCGGAGTCTAGTGGCCCTCTCTAAAGGATAGGATTCCTCACCCCTGCCCCTCCACCCTCCCCCAGTCTGGGTCTGGGTACCATTAGTGCACTGGAGCAGCAATTTCACTAAATTGTACCTTACTGGCCCCTTATTACGAAAGGAAGTGTGAATGCTGCCAAGCCCTTTCCTAACTGGCAATGGAATCACAGGTCAGAAAACATCTCTAGCAAGCATAAATTATTAGGCTCACTATAAAAGAGAGCTGACAGATGAAACAGGCATTTCCATGAGTGAACAATACAGCTTCAATTCAAAGACTGCTGATTGGGTGTTCAGCCCTCCAGCATAAACAGCTATTCAGATTTTAAACTGTAACCAAGTGCATAAAGAGAAGGAATGCCACGGCCACCTCGGGTTCTTCAGAACAATTCAACAAGGGATGTGATATAAATAAAATGTCAAACTATAGGTTGAGTATTTCTTCTTCTTCCCTAAGGTGCTTCACAGCCCAGGAAACAGAAGGTCAGTGTTTCAGGCTGAAGGCCGCTCTGGAAACCTGGCCAGCCGAGTTCCCCCACTGGCTGTCCCAGAGCCTCGCCAAGAGATGGGCACTGAGCAGGCCAGCCTCCCTCTCCTCCTACCCTGTCTGT
Organism: Pseudorca crassidens; assembly: GCF_039906515.1. Lineage (NCBI taxonomy): Eukaryota > Metazoa > Chordata > Mammalia > Artiodactyla > Delphinidae > Pseudorca > Pseudorca crassidens. Next base: position 70,263,262 of record NC_090298.1, read on the forward strand.
CTGAGTCGTTCCCAGCCTCTGCTTTTGTAAGATGCTATCTGTATTCATGGGGCGAGGCTGTCGGGGATGAGGTCACAAACATGTAATTATAAACCTCTTAGCAAGGCAAAGCGTTCTACTCCTAAGGAAAGTAGACGCTGCCAGTTTCTTACTGTGATGCCACAAAGAGCACCTCCCCAAGATAAAACTATATGTAGTTAACAAAACGAATAGCATGTATCTCTATGGTTTGCCAAAGGATGCAAATCCCAGGCGTTGAGAGCCTTCTAGCCTTTCTCAGGAGAATGGAACAAGAACCTAAGACTATCTGCAATCTTTGATTATATGTAAATCTCTGGTTAAAATAGCAGCGGGTAGCTGTGTGTATCTAGAAACAGGAGACGCAAGAGTGCTTAGTGATTTGCTAAAAGAGAATGCTTCACCATCTTACCAGTAGGGTACATTTCTTAACGATGCCAAAATATTGGACACTTCCATGTTGGGCTAACATTGTGTCCTCTTGAGTTTCAGAAGGTCAGTAGAAGTCACTTTAGGCACGAGTAACAAAGGAAGTGATCTGGAGTTTCTTCCCTGAGGGACCTGGGCTCTGTGACTTCTCAAAGACCTACACGCTAAGCGGTCTGCCCCCAACCTTTGCCCCTGTGGGGTCAGTTTAGGTCTCTTTTCCTACGCAAAAGGGCATCTGTTATCACAGAAACGCTCGCTTGTCAGTGGTTGCGTCTGGGTTGATTTTTCAGTAGTTTCCACTGTAGGCTGGAAGTCTTCCCATATTGATGATATCCGCCCAGAGATGCCCCCAGTTAGGGGAAAGCTCTGATTGTTTTTAACAAATATGATCACACAAATAGCTCCATTTAAATTGAACATATAGTCAGAGGAGGTTAAATTGTAACATATATATTTTTTCCATCTTGATATGTTTGCATCAGATCATAATTGTGAATAATGTACTGGCGTTCCAGGAGTCACTATTTAAAAATCTGTTTGGGGATGATGCTTCTTTACATTGATGGGAATTACAAAAACAAACGGGCCTTTCTGCTCTGAAGTACCCCTTTCTAATGTCCTTGCCTCCTGGAATATACTGGTAACACTGTATTTAGATGCTAAGGATAAAGTCAATTATTTACAAATAAACAAGGAATTCTACTGCTACTACTCAAAATGTAGAGAACCCACAATGTGTGAAAGTGTTTTGTTATTAAAAATACCTCTGCTAAGGTGGTGCTCAGGCGTGGCTGTGTGAGAATGCTGTCTAGAAAGTGAAGGTCTCGTGCAACCTGCCACTGACTGGAAGATGTGAAGCCTCCACCCAGTTATTGCGTTGTTGGCATGGGATTATTCTGATGACCCATGATTATCAATTTCTACAGGATCATTCCAAAAGATTCAAATTGGCTTAGTTTTCTATACTCCAATCCAGTGGTTTTGTTTTGAAATTACAGCATAGGGAAAGAAACTTTCTTCCCTTCCCCTGGGTAGGAGACTGCTTCATTTTTTTTAGAGCACATTTTTTAGAGCACATTTTTCTGCTCTAATGTATCTGAGTGAAGCAAGTGCTTTACAGAACGTCCTGATCCAGAGAGTTCTGAGAGAAAACTTGTACATTATCACCCACTAATTGTTTTACCACTGATCTTCTCAGGCAACGTAATTATGAGGTGAATTGTACTACCAGATGTAACCCTAATGTTAGAAACTTCAATTAAAAAGCAATAATAACCTTCAAAACTACTGCTTTTACTCTATACATCTGAAAATATTTGCATCTACTCTAGATAGCTGTGTGTCCATGATATTCCAAACTTGGCATCGTTCCCTGTGTGCTTCCTTACTGTGACAGTCAACATCTTGTGACTACATGTATTCAGTATTTATCTGTCCTCTTAATCAATGGTTCTCAATTTCCTGTGCACACTTAAAAATTCCGGAAGCTTTTAAAAAAATACTGATTTCCAAGCCAGAGAAAACTGAATCTCTATGTGTCTGTGCATGTATTGGGCGTGGGGAACAGGGAAGACTCATTGGGTTTTTTTGTTGTTGTTGTTACTTCCAAGGTGATTCTAATGTACAGCAAGAGACAAAAACGACTGCCCCAGATTGTTAGCTCCATGAAGAATAGGACTATTTCTGTATCTTGCTGCATGGAAAATAAGAGAACTCAAAACTTCACGGTGAATAAATAAACGAATATCACACTGCTGTCACGTACAGCACACTTCTTTGTCAACAAAGCCTAGGCAGGAATTTCAAGAACCTCCTATATTTGAAACTAACCTTGGACAACTGGCCTCCGAGTGTTATTTGTGATGAAGCATAAGTTGAAATTATAACATTAGTTCAGGCCTTTCTCTATAAGCCTAAATTCCTACTGTGCAGTGGCCTCAGCTGTAGAATGCTAGCCAGCACCCTCGAACCATCACCCACCCTCTGCCCCCAGGGTGCACAGGCAGGAGAAGGCGCACACTAGAGGGGAGGGAGAACCGATGTGCTCTTCCATACCTGCCCTACCTTTTCAGGTACACGAACATTGAGTTGTGCATGAATGAAACTTGTATTAGCACGAGAAATATTGGCCTTTTCATTATTTTATGTCAAAAGATGGCGAGACATAAAATTGCAAATTTCCTACGTAGGTTATAAAGACATGGATATCTACAGTTAGTGATAGCCCTGCTCCATTAAGGTTATGGGTCTGGGTCTGGTAGGGAGATGTTGATGAAGGGCAGTGTCTGCCCACCTTAATATCAAAATCAAAAATCCATATCTGAAGTGATGGATGTAAAAGCCAGGCTAGTCATTACTTCTAGGGGAAGGAGGAGGTAAGATTAGAATAAGGCACATACAGGGAGGGTGGCTGAAAAAATTCTCATTCTTGACCTAGATGCAGTTACAAGGTTTTCACCAGAAGCTAGTCATTAAGCTACACATTGGTTTGGTGTGGATTTTCTGGATCTGTGTTTTATTTGATAATAAAAAGTTTAGATTAAAATACATTAATAGCAGTCAACCAATACTTTATACCGATTTTAATTTAAAATAATTCATCTCACTGTAATATATAAGTGTATGAAGCACAACTGAATTCAACTTATCTCTTTAACAACTTATCTCTTTAACTCTGTGAACATATTAGTTGTTACCACCTGTCAGATTATTATGCTCGCTAAATGTGTCCTTCCCTCGTCTTCCAGGCCTCAAGGGGAATTCCCTTCAGTTAGCATGGTGGGACTCAGAGGCTAAGTTTGTATGGGTTGGTCAAAACATTTGTTTGGGTTTTTCCATAACATCTTACAGAAAAACCCAAACGAACTTTTTTGGCCAGCCCAATATTTCCTCAACAGAAGCCATGTGTGACATTAGTGACTTCCATCATGAACCTGCCCCCCCGCCCACTTTCCAGACAACAGAGTCCAGGCTTTCCAGGCCATCATTCTGGATAGCACCCCAGCCCCCTGGAACACCTTAGCTCCCTTCTCTAGAAGTTGGGGATATAGAATCAGGGACAATTATGTGGTTTCTCCCAGTTTTCTCCTTCTTCCACCAATCTTTTCCCTCCTAAGTAAAACTTTAGTTCTAATTATGGAATAATTGGGGTGGCTCTTTTTTATTTCTCCCCAACCCCTTGATTTCTCCTTGAATCTCCTGTGTGTCTGTCAGTCAGTTGACATTTCCTGAACATCCAAGTCTGTCCTTTGTGAGTTTTGCCAATTTCTCAGAGTGATTCTGACTTCTCGGGGCTTTCTTCTTATTTTATCCTTTTACAGTTCCTTTCTCTTCTCTCTTGGTAAATATGTCTTCCAACTGCTCTTTTTCCTCCCACTGTTTCCTGAAGGAATTAATGAATATCTATATACTCCCTTTATTAGTCTTCCATCCTCATACCTCCTTCTCACCCCTGCCACAGTTACCTATTTCCTGAAGGAAATTGGATTACTCACTGCATCCAATTGTCATTGACAGACATTCAAGTTCATATCCCCTCAAGACTGTTTTAATTTATTAGCTTGAATTCCAACTTTTAGGATCCTTTTTGACAAAGAGTATATTTAAATCCTTATTGACAATAATCCTAACAATAATTCCTACTCAAAGCATATTTCACTCATGAAGTATGTGTATTTTCTAAATAAAAAAAAAAATCTTCTTAACCTTCCAGTGAGCCAAGGAAAAAGCATAATTATTCCCATTTTGCATATGAAAGCACTGAGGTAAAACAATACATATTTTCCCAGTGGCTAAATAAAACAGAAAGGAAATGAATGCCTAACTTGCAGTTATGTGGGCCACGAAGAAAAAAGTTCTTGAAACTCAAGAAAATTCAGATGAACCCTTTGTGCCAATGACTTACCATAGCCGCCCTTGAAGTGATTATAGTGAATATTTATTCAAGAAATTCTGAGATAGCTCATGTATGTCATGCTACCCTGAGGATGAAATGTCAAATGACTGGGAATAAGGGAAATGCCAGGAAGAACATGACCCAGAGAGGCGATTAATATGGAGTTTATCCATTGAGATATAAAATTTTAATGAAAATCTTTGACTTAATGCAACCTGAAGATGAAGAAACCCTGGAGATACTTTTAAGACCTGAAATAGTGCCTTTCTAGCATTCAGAGACCTGCCTGAACTTTCTCTCACCCTCTTTCTCCTCACACAATGCTTCTGCCTTGGGAGGCTGTGTCACATGTGGAGAAATGAAAAAAATCAATCTTAACTTGATTCATACAGGAGAAATGGGGGGAAATAGAAATGATTCCCCGGTCAGGTCTGTGACATTACAGGTGTGTAAGTGTTGAATTGATGGAGTGCGGAGAAACAAAACAAAACAGAAAACTACAAATTGAAACTTTAGCCTTAAACTCAAATAGTTTTGGATGTAGGTTCTGGCTATTGCAACACGTAACATATAGGCAAGAAGCCTACAGAAAAATTTTGTGATGCAGGCTAAACTGATGTTAGATTTCTATTTCTTGCTTGTAAGAGTGCTTTTTTTGCATGGACCAGTTGATTCCCTCTCAGTTAAAGTAGCTGATCCTATTCAACTAGAATTTCCTCCTCGTATCCAGACATCAGTTCATAGCACATGATTTGCCCAAGGTTCCTGTTGATTAACAGGCCATCCAGAACAATAAGTGGTCTCAGTTGTAACTCTTACTTCCCATATTTCTTATTAGTATTTTATTACTACTATTATTACACACTCTTGTGTACCAGTGGAATCGCTGAAGTCTTATTTCTTTCTCACTCTCAGGAAGAATTGATGCCACCTCTAACTTTCTTTTACTGTCCTTGAAACCGTAACCATGGTCAATCTTTGCCAAGGAATAAAAGGAACTTTGCAAGGGGTTCCTCTCATGTTGCACACTTCTTGTGCAAATCAAGATATTATTCTTCTGAGTTCCTGTCTGTCAGCTTATGAGACCCATTAATAAAAATCCAGAGAGTCAGGAAAACATCGTGTTGCTGGACCTTTCCAAAAAACTGTGCTCCTCTTTGATAAATTCAAGAAACCTAAGTGAGGAGGAAGAATTTTTAAGCAAAAGAATAAATGTCCAGAAGGGGTATTATAGCCATAAGAGATTCCTCGGAGCAAAGCTTCAAGTGCACAATAAGCGTATGGAAAACATCAAATTGATTCAGGGGCCTTGTTATGTTCTATAACCTGATCCCTTACCCCATTCTCAGAATGCTTAAAAAAAAATCCTTCGGTTCTAATAACCATTCTAGGTGCCATAATAACCCTTAGGGATGTTAAGGCTCCTCTTTGGGATTGGATTGGTTGGAAGGAAAAAGAACCAGGATCCCCGCGTATACACATATTATGCAAATGTGTACATCTCTGTTGCGAAATGAGAAAAGAAAGGAAAAAGAGTTGCAGAATTATTTTTTTATGTCCGACAGGATACCGTTTCATTATTTTTATATTGAGATGTCATCTGATCTCCATCCCAAATAGAGGCGCTCATAGCTTTTTGCTACTAACACAGAAAACCATTAGTGCTGACAGGCTGATCACATTCTCAAAAGTCAGGATCTGCTGTAATAGTGCTTTCTCTTCATCATTTGTCATTTCTGTGGGGTCCTTTTAACTCTGGTGTCAACATATGTGTTCCTCACATATGAGTTGACCTCCTTACTTGAAAAGCATGTTTTATTCCTGTTGCTTCAAAATGCATAACCTATTTTAATAATTAAAAATAATTTTATGAAGAGAAATATCTATAATATTGAAAATGTATCAACATATTGATCACTATTTTCCTTTGATGTTTATCTGGAATTTCTCTCCAAATTTGGTGAGGTAAAAAATGGACAGATACCATTCATCTTTCCTGAGGTGAAAATGGACAGGTATCGTTAATCTCCTTTAATAGGTAGGGCCACACAGGAGACTCTCCTGAAGGAGTCATCTGAGGGTGAAAGCTAAATCTTCTCATCCTCAGTTAACGTTATCTTAATTTGAAGCAATGCCTGAGGATTGTAATGTTGGAGCATGGGTTAGTACAACTTCAAATTGTAATACAACCTTCTCCCTCTAGTTTCGGTTCAGGAAAGTTAATGGAAAGAAAAAGAATGAAAGGGACTTGATGTCTGATTGAGTTGGAGGCCAGAGATGAAGGAGGAGGAATCAATTACCTCCCCTCTCCCCTGCTGTTCTTGGCTTCTATAACCTTCCATCCCAAATCTTTTGTTCTTCCCATTTTCCAACAGTGCCTTTTTTATTCCATCTCTAATCCCCAGTTTGCCAACCTAGAGCTTGCAAATATTCATAATACAATTCCAAACCTAACTTCCATGGAAAGATTTCCATGCTGGTTATTCCTCCTACAAAAATAAAAGCACTCTACCATTTTCCAGATATTTTCATGTATAGCCGAGAGCTGAAAACTAGAAGGGATCTTTGAGATCACCTTGTTCAGGTCTGGGTTTTTTAAAGAAGGACCCAGAGGTTCAGAGAGATAAAATGTAACACAACTCCTTTGACTCTGTCCTCAGTCATTTTTTCTTTTTTAAATGGAAATGGTTTGTCCTACTGGGATTGTTTTTGTTTGTTTTTTTGTTTTTGCGGAAATGAGGAGAATTGCCACCCTTTGTAAGCAGGAGGGTTGTTAGTGATCCCAAGCCACTCAGGAGTAAGGGTGGAGCAGAGGCCAAAAGATCCCAAAGAGTCTAGCCTGGTCCAAGTTCCACGCAGCCTGAAGAGTGACCAGAGCTTTCTTTGGAGGAAGGATGTAGAGTGTTGATGACTGTATCTGCCTGACAGAGAACCATAGGGTTTTATGCTTTTAAAATGTCCCTATCCTAACAAAATCAAGGACAGAAAAGTCCCATTGAGATATTATCTATCTCCTAGACTTTTTTTGTGCCCTGAAATGTGGTGGTTCTCACTGGACCATTTATTGACCCTATTCTTCCAGGAAAGACTGAGTATCTTTTATCACCTTAAAACTTTTTGTGCTAAAGAGAAAATCTGCCTCCATGTTCCCTGAGTTCCCTCACCAATGGGAGAGAAAAAGATACATAGGATTCCTGTGCTCAGCTCCCAGACTCAACCACAGACTGCTACCACACACCTGGAATGACTGTCCCCACCTTCTATGAGACGCACACACAGCCTCCAACTCCTCTTTTCACGCTGGGGAAGAAAGAAGGCCACTTGGGACGAGGAATGTAAACCCTCTCTGTCCCTCTGCTCATTGTTCTCACCTGTTTTCTTCACTTGTGCCTTTAGAGAGTATTAAGGACACTGATGCATCCTTCTTCTATAGATGTTTGACAAGCTGCAACCTTAAGGTTTCACATGATTTTGATCCCATCATCTTTTCCAAAAATTGGTTTTGTTCCAAGCTGATCTTACCGCTACATTTTTCTCCATTCTTTCAAATTTCCTCTTGTTCAAATTTAAAACGATTATTTCTATTCTTATCTTTGCTAACTAATGAGAATAGTTTTTTCTCCTTTGGGAACTACAAAGGTGTGTATAACTGCACTCATATTTTCTTGTGTATTTTCTCTAATACTTTTAGAGGTTATCACGAATTCTGAAGGAGAAAACCTCGCTTTAATTAAGGCATATACACAATTTCATTCTTTCTTAGAACCTCCTTCCATGTTTATTTTCCATAATATTGGTCTCCTTAGAGAGATGCAGAGTAACAGAAAAGATGTTTCTCAGATACTGTTTAACACAAAGAGTCTATTATCAAAACTACTATCAAAAGTCAACTATTGGGTAACTTGATTGTGGAAATTGAAGTAAGTTAGTCTACATAGAGGTTATTTGACTACCTTATAATTTCCCAGGATGAAATATTCTCCAAATTCTAATTTCTTTAATAAATCAAATAATTTGATTTGTGATGAATAGAGTCACTTTCCCTATTTCTGACTCCTGAGTTGTCAGTGATTTTAACAGAGAATTTAATTATGTTGCTTATGAAATGATACAGCAAATCAATTAACAAGTATTTATCAACAATTAAGAAAAACAATTTAAGCATTTTAAATAACAATTAGTTAATTAAATCAATTAACAGAGTATTTACTGTGTATGTAATACTGCTAGACATAAATAGGAATATAACAAAAATGCTTTCCTTTCCCATCCCCTTAGTCCTAGTACAATCTCCAGTGACAGAAATATTCCTGCTACCCCCTTCCTGGTCCTCAAATTTCTTACCCTATTCCCCCACAAATCAATTATTATATCAAATTACCACATCCTGACTCACATGAGGCTCCTTCTAGCAAAAGTTAGACCTCTTACTACTTCCCGCACACACAAACAATCTACTGCTTTCTACCATCATAGGGTCAATTTCAAGTTACCGAATACTATCAGTGCCTCCCCAGCCCCACCCACTGCTGACCCAAACCAGGCCTCTGTCCCCTTCCAAATACACTCACATTCATAACCGCCGGCTCCATGAGCCACTTCAGTCACCTTCCTTGCTCCACTCTGGACTCTGTTGACCTCCTAATCTGCAATTCTGCATCAGCATTCTTCACAAAGAGAACAAGAATCCTTGAGAGTTTATAATGATTTTCCAAAGGATACGCAACCAGGTATGGCTTTAAGTATGGTTTCCAGACCCTCACCTTCCATATATGTTCTTTTACAAAACTGATCTGAGAATGGTTTTAGATGGAAGGCATCGTGACAGTTCTCCTTTCCCACATTACTTTTCTCAGTTTCTCATTTGTCCTTTCCCACATAAACAGATACATACACTAACACATACATATATACATAGGTAGATAGGTAAATAAAATCTCTCTCGCTCCTAATTTTACTGTATTGCAATGCCTTGAGATATTACAAAACCCCAGGGCCACAAAGACAAAATTCAAAAATATGGGTTCTAAAGCCTCCTTTAACCAAGACTTCATCTTTACTAGGCCTCATGTTTTTCTTTATCTTACACTTATTTCTGTTAAAAGCCAAGTGTGGTATAGAAATAGGTGGCTTTGGCTTCTGTAGGGAAGTAATGGATTTTGATGTTTTACACAGTGCAAAAGAGAGAGTGATAATGAGTTTAAGGACTTCATCTCTTCCATCACTCACCTATTTACCAAAAAATGCATCACCATCAAAGAAGAGCCTAAGAGAATAAAGCATAGAGTGTACAGGTAAGAAATACTAAAAGTAGTAGAAAGTTTCTTCCTTTAGGCAACAAACTCTTAGTAAGGCTCTATGACTTGTCTATCTGAAAATGAGCATGAAGAAGTGAGATGTCAGGGAATGTGTACTAACACATTTATTTGAATTGATAAATGAGGTCAGATTTGTCTGAGAGAAAGTAAGCCTAACTGACTCAATTGGTTTGATAATGAAAACTGGCCTTGCCTATTTGGTTATGTGAACAGATGTATTCTATAATTTGAATGAGTTAAAGATGTAGTTCCAAAGTTTCGATGAAAAAATATTTAAAGCATGTGATACAATAAATGCAGTTTACCAAAAAATTACTGTATTGGCAAAGGTATATTGAAATTAACAGTGTTTCAATGTTCCCAACAATTTTTGAATACATCAGTAGTTTTTCAAAAGGGCCTTTAAATGAAGGAGAAACAGGTACAATTAATAGTTACTTGATGAGTCTCAGGGAAACATTTTGTTATGCTGACCAGAAATTCAGAAGCTGAATAAATATAAACATTATTTTATAAATTCTTTCACAATTCTCTGCTCTCAGCAAAATTGAAGAAGATCTTTTCATGATGACAGATTATTAAAAATAATTTCTGGTGACATATTACTTTGGTTTTTGGTATCCAACTCAGAGTGAATTCAAATAATTGTGCGCAATTGTTATGAAAAATAAACAAATTCTGTTCATTCCTTTTCAGGCCTTCTGATCCATTCCATATGCTCACAACCACAGTGGGAATAGAATTGATATTGAACCATCTTTTATTCCAAGTACTCACCCCCAAGTAAAAGCTATCTACCTGATTTTAAAATGCATTTCTAATAACATTTACTTCTAATGTTTAATAATTTTATATCAAAATGTAAAATATATTTATTACCAATTGTGTAGTAATAAAAAAATAATCTTAAGGATAACTCAATCCTGAAGAAAAAAATAAGACTTAGAGCATTGTGGTTACAAAATGATCAAATTTTTAATTTCAATTAGGATAAAATTCTACGAGGAAAATTGAATAGAAATACAAGTGGTACATATATACAATGGAATATTACTCAGCCATTAAAAAGAATGAAATAATGCCATTTGCAGCAACATGGATGGACCTATGGATTATCATGCTAAGTAAGTCAGGCAGAGAAAGACAAATATCATATGATATCACATATAAGGAATCTAAAAAAATGATACAAATGAGCTTATTTACACAACAGAAACAGACTCACAGACTTAGAGAACGAACTTATGGTTACTGGGGGGGAAGGCTGACGGGGAGAGATTGGGAGTTTGGGATTGACATGTACACACTGCTATATTTAAAATAGATAACCAACAAGGACCTACTGTATAGCACAGGGAACTCTGTTCCATACTCTGTAATAACCTAAATGGGAGAAGAATTTGAAAAAGAATAGATACATGTGTATGTAAAACGTAATCACTTTGGTGTACACCTGAAACTAACACAACACTGTTAATCAACTACACTCCAATATAAAATAAAAATTTAAAGCAAAAGAAATATAGGTTCAAAGAGGTAAAGAAGAGCTTCCCTGGTGGCACAGTGGTTAAGAATACGTCTGCCAATGCAGGGAACACGTGTTCAAGCCCTGCTCGGGGAAGATCCCACATGCTGCTGAGTAACTAAGCCCGTGCGCTGCAACTACTGAGCCTGTGCTCTAGAGCCCGCAAGCCACAACTACTGAGCCCACGTGCCACAACTACTGAAGCCCGCCCACCCAAAGCCCGTGCTCCACAACAAGAGAAGCCACGGCAATGAGAAGCCCATGCACTTCAATGAAGAGTAGCCCCCGCTCACCGCAACTAGAGAAAGCCCACGCGCAGCAACGAAGACCCAAAGCAGCCAAAAATAAATAAATAAATATATTTTTTAAAAAGAGGTAAAGAAATAATAGAAAATGGAAGTAAAGAGAAGATTATTCATGAGATTTTTCTTTAATTTTAATCTAGGTATAGCATCTCTTCAGCATATATTCAGAGAAGTATAAAAATCTTAAGGGTAGTTCAGTAAATTTTCACAAAGTGATTATGTAAAACAGCACCCAGCCAGATTAAGATAAGAACATTACCAGCACCCCCCAAACAGCTGGTACTCCCCCACCCTGACACCCCAAAGTTAACCACTATCCTTGTTTCCAAAATCCTAACTAAGATGTGCTTGTTTTTGAAATTTATATAAATGAAATCTTACAGTATGTGCTTTTTTTCTGTTGCCTTTTATTCAGCATGTTTGTGAAGTTCATCCATATTCATATATTGTTTAAATGCAGCATAATGGGTATTAAATATTTATTTTAAACTAACTGTTTTACAATATGCAAGAAACTACATATTTGAATCTATTAATCATGTGAAGGAAAATTTGGATGTCAACTCAAAAGTATGGAGGTGTAGTTATTTGATGTCCGTGGGCTTCAATTTTATTATATGTTAAATGGAGCTAAATACTGTTTTCCTCATTGAGTTGCTGTGTGGCTCTACACAGAAAGTACTTGGCACAGTTGCTGACACATCTTATAAACAGCAGCCGTGGTTGTGGTTGTGGTTGTTGCCTTCCTATGAGCCATCCCAACTTTAATATTAACACCGTCTCCAAATCCCTTCTCCTTACTAACCCCCAAGTGATATATCTAAAACATATAAACAAACATGTCCCTCCCATGCTGAAATTAACATTGTCCTAGTTTTTTTACCACTTAAAGTATGTAGTCCAAGCACTCCTGCATGACTTGCAATGACAACCTAGACCAGACCCCTGCCTACCTCCTCTGTAATTTAGGGTTGCCAATACATCTTTCACGGAACTGTTGGGGAAAAATAACGGGGGGAAAAAAGAAGAAATTTAAAAAAAAAAAAAGCTTAGTGTATGTATGTAAAGCATTTGGCATGAAACAGGTATATAACGAATGGTAAGTTACTCAGGTAGGTAGGAAGAAAGGGAGAGAAGCAAGATTGTTGCCTAATTTGATGATGTTGGCATTAGAAGGATACCTATTATGATGACAGGTCTCAGTCTGTTGGTCTTGATACCCACTTTCTAGCTTAGTTGGGTAGAAGAGGCATAAGGAAAATAAGTATGCTACATGATTTTATCCCATTTTGTATATGAGAGAACTGTGGTCCTGAAAGGTTAAGTGATTTGCCCAAGAATTTACACGGAATTCATGGCAGAACCAGGATTCTCATGTGAATCTGTCAGATTCCAGAGCTGCTTTTTTTTCCCTCCATTCCATGGCTCTCTGAAATATTCAAATTTTATTGTGGTGTCTCAAACATGCTTTCCTCCTAGGGGGAGATAACTTCCAATATTAGCCTCTCTGAGCCTCAGGGTCTAGCTTGTAAAATTGGGCTAATAATAATAATTACCTTTTAAATGAGTTAATACTTGTGAAGTGCCTAGAATAGCACTTGATAAGTGTTACCTCTGTTGTTGTTTTAATTTTACAGTATCAGTTCATTGGATTTATGATTTAAATAGAAAATCAGTGTATGAGGCTTTGGCCAAAATAGATCAGATTTCTCATGGGAGCATTATCCCTTCCACATAAGGTAAACATCAGTGTTCTGATATACCCTTGACCATTTTCCTAACCATTGCCATAGGTCCTTAACATTCCTGTGAACTCAAGACTCAATAATAGGTGCTAAATAATTACTAATTCAAAATTAGTTATTAAAATCCCTGCTATTAAAAGCTTGCAACCGGGACTTCCCTGGTGGCACAGTGGTTAAGAATCCGCGTGCCAATGCAGGGGACACGGGTTCGAGCCCCGGTCCGGGAAGATCCCACATGCCACGGAGCAACTAAGCCCGTGCACCACAACTACTAAGCCTGCACTCTAGAGCCTATAAGCCACAACTACTGAGCCCGCGAGCCACAACTACTGAAGCCCATGCGCCTAGAACCCGCGCTCCGCAACAAGAGAAGCCACCGCAATGAGAAGCCCGCACACTGCAATGAAGAGTAGCTCCTGCTCGCCGCAACTAGAGAAAGCCGGTGCGCAGCAACGAAGACTCAACACAGCCAAAACTAACTAAATAAATAAATTTTAAAAAGCTTGCAACAAACCTGTAAAGTTAGCACACATCTCAAAAAAAAAAAAAGAAAAAAATTAACCATACATTCCATGGTAAAATTATATATTCTTATCTAATAAACTTGCCATAGTATCCTATTTTTAAGAACTCAACTTCTCCCCATAGTTCTTAAAAATACCGTGAAGCTCAGTTAAAAATATAAATGTTGTTTATAAATAATGTTAAAATATACATTTTCTATTATTACAGTAATAATGGTAATATCCAAAATTCTATAACATTCCATAATTTATGATGTGTTTTTACATTTATTGTGTTTATTTTTTCTCATGAACATGTGTTTGACCAGGCATATTGTAAATATAAATGTTGTCATTTATATTCATGGCAAGGTGAAAATGAATGGTGCATTTCAAAGGATAATTTAAATCATCCTTTATGCATATAACACGTCAAGAAAAGGACTTGCGTGGACAGAGACAGTACTGTTTAATAGAAATTAACTGAGCATTTATCACGGCCACAGTGGATTAGGCAGAGGACACAAGGATGACCTGAACACAATCCCTGTCCTTTGTGAGGACCCAGCCCGTCTGGACGTGGCTGAACAACATGCACATTGCTGAGCTGAAATATTTAGATTCTCAGGATGTGTAGTCCATAGAGAGGAAGCAAAGAGGGAGGACTCAATCAGCTGATAATTTAGAAAACACTATCGTCGTGAGAAGGTGCTGTAGGGCCAGAGGCTAGAGGCTTGCTTGTCAATATGTCGTCTGCAGAGCAGCAGCATCTGCATGCCCAGGAGCGTGAACTACAGCATCTCAAAGCCCACACCTGACCTTCTGAGGCAGCTTTTGAACTTCAACAAGATCCCCAAGTGATCTGTACACACATTATAGTTGGTTTAGAAGCCCCGGTATAGAATGGTTCTCCATGCTGCCTGTACATTAGAAAGATCTGGGGAGTTTTATTAAAAATGTCCAGACCTGGGCCTTACCTCAAGAATCACTTACCCATCTTCGTCATATCTCAGCTCAAACAACACTTTCTCTTGGAAGTCTTCCCTGACCCACCTTCAGACCAAGATTGATTCCTCAGTGATCATTCTCAAGGCATGCTTAGCTCTAATTACACTTTGTAACTAAGCATTTGTTTATGGTATATGATAACTGTCTCTCAGATTGGCAAACACTCTATGAGAGCAGCAACTGTTTCTGGTTTTGCTTATCGTTACACCCCCAGCGCCTAGTAGAATTCCTGTCACATGTTAGACATTCAATACGCTCATTCATCCATTCCACAAATATCTGTTGAGCACCTACAGTATTCTAACTGCTTGAGATGTATCAGTGAATGAAACAAGGGTCCCTGAAGGAAGTGACAGAAAATAAATGTGTTGTTCTATCTCTAGCAAGGAAAGAAAATTAATGATAAGGATGAAAAATAAAAGGATGAAAAATAAAAGGATAATATAGTACGTTAGAGAGATATACGTGTTGTAAAAACTAAGAATGAAGGCAGGGTTAGGAGAACTGGGAGCTCTAATTGGGCTGGGACAAGGTAACATTTAAACAGGGCAGTAAGGGTAACACGTCACATCTGCAAGAGACTTGGAGGGAGAGAGTTAGCCCACAGGTCTCTCGAGAAAGAACACACCGGACTAGAGAAACAACACTGCAAAGGTCCTGAGGAAGGAGCATGCTGGTGTTCCAGGAACTGCAAAAAGGCCAGAGTGGGCAACGTGGAATAGTGGGGAGACAGAGGAGTTGGGCAAGCTGGGGGTTAGGAGTTGGAGATGACTACACAGAGGGAACTGAGGACCAGACCATATAATGCAGGTTCTCGCAGGCGGGTGGTAAGGACTTTGGCTTTTTCACTGTGTGAAACATGGAGCCATTGCAGGATTTTGAACAGCAGAGTGATATAACTTGACTTATTTTTAAAGAGAATATTCTGATTACTGTGTTGAGAACACATTAAAGTGGATCAAGAGTAGAAGCAGAGAAAAAAAAATCAAGAAACTACTGCAGCAAGTCAGGTGAAAAATGATGGTAATGATGGTGGCTTGGACCCAGGCGTTAGCAGCGGCATTGGAGAGAATTTGTTCAGAGTCTGAATAACATGTATACACCCGTCAATCCATGTATTATCACAAAGCAAACACAATTATGTAAACATCACTAAGGTCGAGGAAGAGAAGTCCACTCATGTCTCCTCCTCCCTAAGGGTAACTACTAACCTGACTTCTAATACCATTAGTTTACCTATTTTCAATCTTTACATAAATGGAATCAACAGTATATATTTTTTGTGGGTCTGTCCTCTTCTCTTGAAATCGATTCATGTTGTTACATGTAATTGAAGTTCATGAGAGTTTATTGCAGGATAGTGTTTGAGTGTATAAATATGCATAATTCGTTTATCCTTCTTACTGTTGTCAAGTATTGGTTGTTCCCACCTTGTGGCTGTTTTGAATAATGGTACCCTGAACATTCTTAAACATGTATTTTTGTGTCAATATCTATTGGTCTTATTGCTAGAAGTAGAATTGGATATTAGGTAATTAGTTATGGATACATACAATTTTAGTAGATAATGTTAAGCAATTTCCTAAAGTGCATTTTATCAACTTTAACTCTTACCAGTTGGGTATAAAGTGTTCCAATCGCTCTGCATCAGTCTTTGTAAATTTTAGCCACTTTATTGAATATGTAGTGATATCTCAGAGGGGATTTAATTTACATTTTTCTGATGACTTAAAGTTGAACACCTTTTCATATGTTTATTGACCGTTTGGAGATGGTCTTTGTGAAGTACCTTTTCAAGAATGCATTCTTCTATTGAATTGTCTGTGTCTTTTTTTTTTTTTTTTTTTTTTTTTTTGCGGTACGTGGCCTCTCACTGTCGTGGCCTCTCCCGTTGCGGAGCACCGGCTCCGGACGCGCAGGCTCAGCGGCCATGGCTCATGGGCCCAGCCGCTCCGCGGCATGTGGGATCCTCCCGGACCAGGGCGCGAACCCGCGTCCCCTGCATCGGCAGGCGGACTCTCAACCACTGCGCCACCAGGGAAGTCCCGTCTGTGTCTTTTTTTCTCCCTGATTTCTAGAAATTCCTTCTATATTTTGGGAATGAGACTTTTGTCAACTGCATGTATTGCAAATGTCTTCTCATACTATGTGGTTTACCTTTCACTTTCTTCAATAGTGTCTTCTGATGATTACAATTTCTTAACTTTAATGTAGTCTGATTTATTAATATTTTCATTTATGGTTAATGCTTTTTGTCTCTTATTGAGAAATCTTTCCACATGGAAAGATCATGAAGATCTTGTGTTATGTTACCTTCTAGACATTTTATTAGTTTACTACTTATATTTAGCTCTACTATCCAACTGGACTTAATTACGGTGCAAAATAAGGATCAAGTTTCATTTTTTTCCCTTGTGAAGAACCAGCTGACCTGGCTCCATCTATTGAAAAGACGGTCTTTCCACTTCTCTTCTATACTGCAACTTTTATCACAAATCAAGAGTTCATGTTTGTGTGTGTCTAGTTCTAAATTCTCTGTTCTGTTCCACTGATCTATTGCCAATTATTTTGGCTTTCAGCCCAGATATTCAGTAGTACAAGTTGTCCATGTTTCTCTTCTGCTTTAAGAGTATTTTGGATATTCTTAGCCCTTTGCATTTCCACATAAATTTTAGAATCAGCTTGTTAACTTTAACAGCAATAACAATGAAAAACTCATTCAGGTTTTGGTTGTGATTTAAATCTATAAATGAATTAGGGGAGAACCGACATCTGTGCAATACTGCATCCTCCAATCAGTGAACACGGTACACACATCTATTGATTTATGTCTTTAATTTCTATCAATAATGCTTTACAGATTTGTGTGTAGATGCCTTATGTATCTTTCATTAAATATATATCCAAGAGTTTTATATTTTTAATGCCACCACAAATAATCACTTTATTCTGTTGTATAGAACTATATGAAAATTTATATGTTGAACTTGTACCCACGAAACTTGCTAAACTTATTAACTACATATATGTAGACTCTTTTGGATTTTCAATGTATGCAATTACATTGTATAAGAATAACAACATTTCCATTTCTTTCTTTTGAATCCTTGTAGCTTTTAATTTTTCTTTGCCTACAGAACCTTACTTCTGTAAGGTTTTCCTGTCTCATTCCTAGTCCAGAGGAAAGCTTTCAACAGTTCTGCTTTAAGTATGATGCTTGCTGCATGCTTTTTGCAGATGTCCATAACCAGATTAAGGAAGTTTCCCTCTATTCCTAGTTTGCTGAAGTTTTTTATCATGAAGAGATGTTGAACTTTATCAAATTATTTTTCTGTATCTATTTTTCTCTTTTATCCTGTTAATGTGGTAAATCACACTAATTGGCTTGCAAATGTTAAACCAAACTTTGATTTCCGGGTTAAAATCTATTTGATCATGATATAATATCCTTTTCATATATTGCCAGATTTAGTTAGATAACAAAATCCTAAAACAATGTTAGCAATGTTCATGGATGAGATTGGCCTGATATTTGCCTTATACCAACCTTCTCAGGTTTTGGCATTAAGGTTATACTGGCCTCATAAACATATTGAAGTGCAGTTAGTCTTTTTATTCTCTGGAAGACTTTGTGTCAGATTAGCATTATTTTTTCTTTTTATATTTGGTAGGATTTGCCAATAAGACCATTTAAGTATGGAGTTTCCTTTTTGGTGAAGGTTTAAAATGCTGATTAAATCTAAAAATTATAGAATGGGAAGAAATAGCATGAGGCCTGAAAGCCATTCTCTCCTTTCACTGAAAGACACCTGGGTAGAAAGAAAGATGACCTAGTCAAGTAAACTTCAAGACCAAACTCAGTCCTTCTACGTGCCGTAAGTGCCCAGTAGATCCTTCCTGAAAGCCATATCTACAGCAAGGAGAAATTTGCCATTTTCAGAATTATTTTTCCTTGACTGCATTAAGAATTAAATTTTGCTACTGTGATTGTCCCTACTTTCCTTGGCTTTATTGTAAACATCTCCTTGTCAGGTTTTCTTATTTTTTCTAATGTTCCCTTTTAGTCACCTCCCAGTGTCCAACAAAACAGGCTGATGGAATAGGAAAGGAATCAGAGAAAAATATTAATATATTAATATCTAGAATGCTATTCCCACAACATCCATGTATTCATTAGAAAAAAATGAATGATAGAAGCAAATTTGGGATATTATTTGTGAAATAAGTGACAGAGAAAGACAAATATCATATGATCTAACTTATATGTGGAATCTAAAAAAAAAATTATAGAAACAGAATAGATGGTTGTTTCTGGAGCGGGGGGTGCAGGCTGAGAATGAGTGAAGACAGTCAAAGTGCATAAACTTCTAGTTATAAGACAAATACATCCTGGGGATGTAAGGTACAGCATGATGACTGTAGTTAACGATACTGTATTATATACTTGAAAGTTGCTAAGAGAGTAGATCTTGAACACTCTCACTACACACACACAAAATTGTAATTATGTGAGTTGATGGATGGGTTAACTAATCTGATAGTGGGAAACATTTCCCAATGTATACATATATCAAATCATTATGTTGTACATCCTAAACTTACACAATATTATATGTCAATTGTATCTCAATAAATCTGGAAAAAAGATGCAAAAATTATTTGAAGGTGTCTTGTAATTAGCAGAAAATGTGAAACTGCTCAGCCTTGAAAGGTTAGACCAGGTCAAGTCTCCTCCAATGTCACCCTCTCATTCACCTACATTTGGTCTCCCAAAGGAAGAAGCAGGAGATAAATAAGATGCTTTAGCTGACAGTTTGATATGGGAAACACTTAACTTTTTGATGGCTTATCTCAGTCAGAATTCAGTGGTTATTTCCCATCGTAGTCTAATAACACGAAAAGTAAGCAATCATGTCACTGGTGTCATGCCCTTAGAAATGTGATTCAAGACAGTCACAGTGCTCTTCAACATGTTTTCTTCTTTCCTTGATCATTTTTAAACTGGTAACTTACATTTGAAGTGACTTTGAGAATGATTTTTTTTTCTTTCTTCATACAAAAAAGGAGGGGGGAGGGGGGAACATTCCCAAGCTTGTGCTATGAAATCCTTTTGGAACAAACCTAGTTTCTCACTTAAGTGGTAATCAATATTGCTGCCAAACAAATTATCTTTGCAGTGAGACATAAAGTATATCTTTGTGTTTCCTAAAAATTAAAAAAGCCCTATATTAACCCTCTTAGGTTATGACACAGGCAAAATTATCAATAAAATCATAGCCTTTACGCAAAAGCCTCCAAGCTCTCTCAGAACCTTCCTGCCGCCACATTAGGACCTCACTGTTCCAGCCTCCAGGACCCATCCCATCCTTCCAGCCTGCGATCAGCAGCAGAGAAAAACTAATTACATACCATTTTCTTGCCCCGTACACACTTTGAAGTGAGCAAAAAGATTATAGTAAATTTTAACAGTGAGGGAATTTGTGCACATCCAGGCCAGTCAGTGTGGCAGTCAAATCGGTGCCAAGTTCTGGAAGGTGATTAGTGATGAACATGGCATTGACCCCACCAGCACCTATCATGGGACTAGCAACCTGCAGCTGGACCGCATCTCCGTGTACTACAGTGAAGCCACAGGTGGCAAATTTGTTCCTCGTGCTATCTTGGTGGATCTAGAACCAGGGACCATGGACTCTGTTCACTCAGGTCCTTTAGGTCAGATCTTCAGACCAGACAACTTTGTTTTTAGTCAGTCGGAGGCAAGCAACAGCTGGGCCAAGGGCCACTATACAGAGGGGGCCAAGCTGGCTGACTCGGTCCTGGATGTGGTTCGGAAGGAGGCCGAGAGCTGTGACTGCCAGCAGGGCTTCCAACTGACCCACTCGCTGGGAGGGGGCATGGGCTCTGGAATGGGCACCTTGCTCATCAGCAAGACCTGTAAAGAATATTCTGACCACATCCTGAACACCGTCAGTGTGGTGCCCTCACCCAAAGTGTCCGGCCCTGTGGTTGAGCCCTGCAACGCCAACACCCATGAGCTGGTAGAGAACACTGATGACACTTACTGCATTGACAACAAGGCCCTTTACGACATCTGTTTCTGCAACCTCAAGCTGACCATGCCAACCTACAGGGACCTAAACCACCTCGTCTCAGCCACCATGAGTGGTGTCACCACCTGCCTCTGCTTCCCTGGCCAGCCCAATGCTGACCTCCACAAGCTAGCAGTCAACATGGTGCCCTTCCCACGGCTCCACATCCTCCTGCCTGGCTTTGCCCCTCTGACCAGCCATGGAAGCCCGCAGTATCGGGCCTTCCCTGTGCCCGAGCTCACCCAGCAGGTCTTAGATGCCAAGAACATGATGGCTGCCTGTGACCCCCGCCATGGCCCGTACCTCACCGTGGCTGCTGTCTTCCGAGGATGGACGTCCATGAAGGAGATGCATGAGCAGATGCTCAACGTGCAGAACAAGAACAGCAGCTACTTCATGGAATGGATCCCCAGCAACATCAAGACGGCCGTCTGCGACATCCCACCCCATGGCCTCATAAGGGCACTCACCTTCACTGGCCACAGCACGGCCATCCAGGAGCTGTTTAAGTGCATCTCAGAGGGGTTCACTGCCATATTCCTCCAGAAGGCTTTCCTCCACTGGTACACAGGTGAGGGCATGGATGAGATGGAGTTCACCGAGGCTGAGAGCAACATGAACGACCTTATCTCCGAGTACCAGCAGTACCAGGATGCCACTGCAGAAGAGGAGGATTTCAGTGAGGAGGCTGAAGAGGAGGCCTAAGGCCGAGTCCCCACGACCACAGGCTTCTCACTCCCCTCAGCCTTCCTCCTCAACGGCCCCTTTCTTCTCCCTCAGAATTTGTGTTTTCTGCCTCTATCTTGTTTTTTCTTTTTGGTGGGGGGGGGGTGGTTTCTAGAACACTGCCTGGTATATGATAGGTGCTCAATAAGTATTTGTTGTTTGTTCAATGTCTGCTCTCTCTTTCCACTCTGGGGCACCTAGATTTCTGCCATTCTGGGTAACCCTATATTTCCTTCTCGTGCCCTGTCCTCCGACCTGTCCAGTTAACATTTCCCTCTCTGTTTTTCAGATAACTCTCCAAGAAGCCAAAAATAAATGGGAATTGAAAACAAAAACAAACCAACAAACAAAAATAAAAGCCTCCAAGACCTCCTGAACTGAACAATTCTGATCCTCCCTGGGAATGGCTCTGCCATTGGGTTATGAATCTTTTTAAGCTGCAGTGTTTTATATAAAATAAATATATTTTATTTAAATATATTTTTACACAAATGGAATTTCTATATTTCAAGGTAGAATTGTATGTAACTATGCAATTTGGTCAGTTAGATTTAGTTCAGCTGACCTTCATACCATAATATTAAAGGGTATAGAGATATAATAGTTCTAACACTCTTAGAGCTTTAAAAACTGCTAGGATGGGGGAGGAATTTCAACATGGCGGAAGAGTAAGACACGGAGATCACCTTCCTCTCCACAAATACATCAGAAATACATCTACATGTGGAACAGCTCCTACAGAACACCTACGGAATGCTGGCAGAAGACCACAGACCTCCCAAAAGGCAAGAAACTCCCCACATACCTGAGTAGGGCAAAAGAAAAAAGAAAAAACAGAGACAAAGAATAGGGACGGGGTTTCCCTGGTGGCACAGTGGTTGAGAATCTGCCTGCTAATGCAGGCAATATGGGTTCGAGCCCTGGTCTGGGAGGATCCCACATGCCGCGGAGTAACTAGGCCCATGAGCCACAACTACTGAGCCTGCACGTCTGGAGCCTGTGCTCCGCAACAAGAGAGGCCGCGATAGTGAGAGGCCTGTACACCGCGATGAAGAGTGGCCCCCGCTTGCCACAACTAGAGAAAGCCCTCGCACAGAAACGAAGACCCAACACAGCAAAAATAAATAAATTAATAAACTCCTACTCCAACATCTTCAAAAAAAAAAAAAAGAATAGGGACGGGACCTGCACCAGTGGGAAGGAGCAGTGAAGGAGGAAAGGTTTCCACACACTAGGAAGCCCCTTCGCGGGCGGAGACCGCAGGTGGCGGAGGGGGTAAGCTTTGGAGCCACGGAGGAGAGCACAGCAACAGGGGTGCGGAGGACAAAGCGGAGACATTCCCGCACAGAGGATCAGTGCTGACCAGCACTCACCAGCCCGAGAGGCCTGTCTGCTCACCCGCCGGGGCGGGTGGGGGCTGGGAGCTGAGGCTCAGGCTTCGGAGATCGGATCCCTGGGAGAGGACTGGGGTTGGCTGCGTGAACACAGCCTGAAGGGGCTAGTGCCCCACAGCTAGCAGGGAGGGAGTCCGGGGAAAGGTCTGGAGCTGCCGAAGAGGCAAGAGACTTTTTCTTGCCTCTTTGTTTCCTGGTGCGCGAGGAGAGGAGATTAAAAGCGCCGCTTAAAGGAGCTCCAGAGACGGGCGCCAGCCGCGGGTTTCAGCGCGGACCCCAGAGACAGGCATGAGATGCTAAGGCTGCTGCTGAAGCGACAAAGAAGCCTGTGTGTGAGCACAGGTCACTCGCCACACCTCCCCTCCCGGGGAGCCTGTGCAGCCCGCCACTGCCAGGGTCCTGGGATCCAGGGACAACTTCCCCGGGAGAACGCACGGTGCGCCTCTGGCTGGTGCAACGTCACGCCGGCCTCTGCCGCCACAGGCTCACTCCGCATCCGTACCCATCCCTCCCCCCGACCTGAGTGAGCCAGAGTCCCTGAATCAGCGGCTCCTTTAACCCCGTCCTGTCTGAGAGAAGTACATACGTTCTCGAGCAACCTACACGCAGAGGCGGGTCCAAATCTAAAGCTGAACCCCGGGAGCTGTGCAAACAAAGAGAAAGGGAAATCTCTCCCAGGAGCCTCAGGAGCAGCGGATTAAATCTCCACAATCAACTTGATGTACCCTGCATCTGTGGAATAGGTGAATAGACAACAAATCATCCCAAATTGAGGAGGTGGATTTTGGGAGTAACGATGTATATACTTTTTTCCCTTTTTCTCTTTTTGTGAGTGTGTATACTTCTGTGTGTGATTTTGTCTGTATAGCTTCGCTTTTACCATTTGTCCTAGGGCTCTGTCCATTTTTTTTATTATTACTTTAAAAAATTTCTTCTTCTTAATTATTTTTTACTTTTTATTTTAATAACTTTATTTTATTTTACATTGTTTCATTTTATTTTATCTTCTTCTTTTTTTTTTCCCTCCCTTTTATTGTGAGCCATGTGGAGGACAGGCTCTTGATGCTCCAGCCAGGAGTCAGGGCTGTGCCACTGAGGTGGGAGAGCCAAGTTCAGGACACTGGTCGACAAGAGACCTCCCAGCTCCACGTAATATCAAATGGTGAAAATCTCCCAGAGATCTCCATTTCAAGGCCAAGACCCAGCACCACTCAAAGACCAGCAAGCTACAGTGCAGGACACCCTATGCTGAACAACTAGCAAAACAGGAAGACAACCCCATCCATTAGCACAGAGGCTGCCTAAAATCATAATAGGGCCACAGACACCCCAAAACATACCACCAGATGTGGACCTGCCCACCAGAAAGACAAGATCCAGCCTCATCCACCAGAACACAGGCACTAGTCCCCTCCACCAGGAAGCCTACACAATCCACTGAACCAAACTTAGCCACTGGAGACAGACACCAGAAACTACAGAAAATAGGAACCTGCAGCCTGTGAAAAGGAGACCCCAAACACAGTAAGTTAAGCAAATGAGAAGACAGAGAAACATACAGCAGATGAAGGAGCAAGATAAAAGCCCACCAGACCTAACAAATGAAGAGGGAATAGGTAGTCTACCTGAAAAAGAATTCAGAATAATGATAGTAAATATGATCCAAAATCTTGGAAATAGAATAGAGAAAATGCAAGAAACATTTAACAAGGACCTAGAAGAACTAAAGAGCAAACAAACAGAGATGAACAATGTAATAAATGAAATTAAAAATTCTCTACAAGGGATCAATAGCAGAAATAACTGAGATAGAAGAATGGATAAGTGACCTGGAAGATAAAATAGTGGAAATAACTACTGCAGAGCAGAATAAAGAGAAAAGAATGAAAAGAATTGAGGACAGTCTCAGAGACCTCTGGGACAACATTAAACACACCAACATTCGAATTATAGGGGTCCCAGAAGAAGAAGAGAAAAAGAAAGGGACTGAGAAAATATTTGAAGAGATTATAGTTGAAAACTTCCCTAATATGGGAAAGGAAAGAGTTAATCAAGTCCAGGGAGCACAGAGAGTCCCTTACAGGATAAATCCAAGGAGAAACATGCCAAGACACATATTAATCAAACTATCAAAAATTAAATACAAAGAACAAATATTAAAAGCAGCAAGGGAAAAACAACAAGTAACACGTAAGGGAATCCCCATAAGGTTAACAGCTCATCTTCCACCAGAAACTCTGCAAGCCAGAATGGAGTGGCAGGACATATTTAAAGTGATGAAAGAGAAAAACCTACAACCAAGATTACTCTACCCAGCAAGGATCTCATTCAGATTTGACAGAGAAATTAAAAGCTTTACAGACAAGCAAAAGCTAAGAGAATTCAGCACCACCGAACCAGGTTTACAACAAATGCTAAAGGAACTTCTCTAGGCAGGAAACACAAGAGAAGGAAAAGACCTACAATAATAAACCCAAAACAATTAAGAAAAGGGTAATAGGAACATACATAACAATAATTACCTTAAATGTAAATGGATTATATGCTCCAACCAATAGACATAGACTGGGGTTTCCCTGGTGGTGCAGTGGTTGAGAGTCTGCCTGCCAATGCAGGGGACATGGGTTCGTGCCCTGGTCTGGGAAGATTCCACATGCAGCGGAGTGGCTAGGCCCATGAGCCATGCCGCTGAGCCTGTGCGTCCAGAGCCTGTGCTCCACAACGGAAGAGGCCACAACAGTGAGAGGCTGGCATACCACAGGAAAAAAAAAAAAAAAGACACAGACTGGCTGAATGGATACAAAAACAAGACCCATATATATGCTGTCTACAAGAGACCCACTTAAGACCTAGGGACACATACAGACTGAAAGTGAAGGGATGGAAAAAGATATTCCATGCAAATGGAAATCAAAAGAAAGCTGGAGTAGCAATTCTCATATCAGACAAAATAGACTTTAAAACAGAGACTATTACAAGAGACCAAGAAGGACACCACATAATGATCAAGGGATCAGTCCAAGAAGAAGATATAACAACTGTCAATATTTATGCACCCAACATAGGAGCACCTCAATACATAAGGCAAATACGAACAGCCATAAAAGGGGAAATCGACAGTAACACAATCATAGCAGGGGACTTTAACACCCCACTTTCACCAATGGACAGATCATCCAAAATGAAAATAAATAAGGAAACACAAGCTTTAAATCATACATTAAACAAATGGACTTAATTCATATTTATACGACATTCCATCCAAAAACAACAGAATACACATTCTTCTCAAGTGCTAATGGAACATTCTCCACGATAGATCATATCTTGGGTCACAAATCAAGCCTTGATAAATTTAACAAAATTGAAATCATATCAAGTATCTTTTCCGACCACAAAGCTATGAGACTAGGTATCAATTACTGGAAAAATTATGTAAGAAAACAAACACATGGAGGCTAAACAACACACTACTTAACAACCCAGAGATCACTAAAGAAATCAAAGAGGAAATGAAAAACTACCTAGATACAAATGACAATGAAAACACAACGACCCAAAACCTATGGGATGCAGCAAAAACAGTTCTAAGAGGGAAGTTTATAGCTATACAAGCCTACCTTAAGAAACACCTCAAATAAACAACCTAACCTTACACCTAAAGCAATTAGAGAAAGAAGAACAAAAAAACCCCAAAGTTAGCAGAAGAAATCATAAAGAACAAATCAGAAATAAATGAAAAAGAAATGAAGGAAACGATAGCGAAAATCAATAAAACTAAAAGCTGGTTCTTTGAGAAGATAAACAAAATTGATAAACCATTAGCCACACTTATCAAGAAACAAAAGGAGACTCAAATCAATAGAATTAGAAATGAAAAAGGAGAAGTAACAACTGACACCGCAGAAATACAAAGGATTATGAGAGATTACTACAAGCAACTATATGCCAATGAAACGGACAACCTGGAAGAAATGGACAAATTCTTAGAAATGCTCAATGCTCCAAGACTGAACCAGAGAGAAATAGAAAATATGAACAGACCAATCACAAGCACTGAAATTGAAACTGTCATTAACAATCTTCCAACAAACAAAAGCCCAGGACCAGATGGCTTCACAGGTGAATTCTATCGAACATTTAGAGAAGAGCTAACACCTATCCTTCTCAAACTCTTTCAAACTATAGCAGAGGGAGGAACACTCCCCAACTCATTCTACGAGGCCACCATCACTCTGATGCCAAAACCAAAGATGTCACAAAGAAAGAAAACTACAGGTCAATATCACTGATGAACATAGATGCAAAAATCCTCAACAGGGCTTCCCTGGTGGCGCAGTGGTTGAGAGTCCACCTGCCAATGCAGGGGACACGGGTTCGTGCCCCGGTCCAGGAAGATCCCACAGGCTGCGGAGCAGCTAGGCCTGTGAGCCATGGCTGCTGAGCATGCGCGTCTGGAGCCTATGCTCCGCAATGGGAGAGGCCATGAGAGTGAGAGGCCTGCATACCGAAAAAAAAAAAATCCTCAACAAAATACTAGCAAACAGAATCCAACAGCACATTAAAAGGATCATACACTATGATCAAGTGGGGTTTATCCCAGGAATGCAAGGATTCTTCAATATACGCAAATCAATCAATGTGATACACCATATTAACAAACTGAAGGAGAAAAACCATATGATCATCTCAGTAGATGCAGAGAAAGCTTTTGACAAAATTCAACACCGATTTATGATAAAAACCCTCCAGAAAGTAGGCACAGAGGGAACTTTCCTCAACATAATAAAGGCCATATATGACAAACCCACAGCCAACATCGTCAGCAATGGTGAAAAACTGAAACCATTTCCACAAAGATCAGGAAAAAGACAAGGTTGCCCACTCTTACCACTATTATTCAACATAGGTTTGGAAGTTTTAGCCACAGCAATCAGAGAAGAAAAAGAAATAAAAGGAATCAAAATCGGAAAAGAAGAAGTAAAGTTGTCACTGTTTGCAGATGACATAATACTATACATAGAGAATCCTAAAGATGCTACCAGAAAACTACTATAGCTAATCAATGAATTTGGTAAAGTAGCAGGATACAAAATTGATGCACAGAAATCTCTTGCATTCCTACACACTAATGATGAAAAATCTGAAAGTGAAATTAAGAAAACACTCCCATTTACCATTGCAATGAAAAGAATAAAATATCTAGGAATAAACCTACCTAAGGTAACAAAAGACCTGTATGCAGAAAAGTATAAGAAACTGATGAAAGAAATTAAAGATGATACAAATAGATGGAGAGATATACCGTGTTCTTGGATTGGAAGAATCAACATTGTGAAAATGACTCTACTACCCAAAGCAATCTATAGATTCAATGCAATCCCTATCAAACTACCACTGGCATTATTCACAGAACTAGAACAAAAAATTTCACAACTTTTATGGAAACACAAAAGCCTCTGAATAGCCAAAGCAATCTTGAGAAAGAAAAACGGAGCTGGAGGAATCAGGCTCCCTGACTTCAGACTATACTACAAAGCTACAGTAATCAAGACAGTATGCTACTGGCACAAAAACAGAAATATAGATCAATGGAACAGGATAGAAAGCCCAGAGATAAACCCACACACATATGGTCACCTTATCTTTCATAAAGGAGGCAAGAATATAAAATGGAGAAAAGACAGCCTCTTCAATAAGTGATGCTGGGAAAACTGGACAGCTACATGTAGAAGAATGAAATTAGAACACTCCCTAACACCATACCCAAAAATAAGCTCAAAATGGATTAAAGACCTAAATGTAAGGTCAGACCTCATCAAACTCTTAGAGGAAAACATAAGCAGAACACTCTATGACATAAATCACAGCAAGATCCTTTTTGACCCACCTCCTAGAGAAATGGAAATAACAACAAAAATAAACAAATGGGACCTAATGAAACTTCAAAGCTTTTGCACAGCACAGGAAACCATAAACAAGACGAGAAGAAAACCCTCAGAATGGGAGAAAATATTTGCAAATGAAGCAACTGACAAAGGATTAATCTACAAAATTTACAAGCAGCTCATGCAGCTCAACATTAAAAAAACAAACAATCCAATCCAAAAATGGGCAGAAGACCTAAATAGACATTTCTCCAAAGATATACAGATTGCCAACAGACACATGAAAGAATGCTCAACATCATTAATCATTAGAGAAATGCAAATCAAAACTACAATGAGATATCATCTCACACCTGTCAGAATGGCCATCATCAAAAAAACTACAAACAATAAATGCTGGAGAGGGTGTGAAGAAAAGGGAACCCTTTTGCACTGTTGGTGGAAATGTAAATTCATACACCCGCTATGGAGAACAGTATGGAGGTTCCTTAAAAAACTAAAAATAGAACTACCATACCACCCCGAAATCCCACTACTGGGCATATACCCTGAGAAAATCATAATTCAAAAAGAGTCATGTACTGAAATGTTCATTGCACCTCTATTTACAATAGCCAGGACATGGAAGCAACCTAAGTGTCCATCGACAGATGAATGGATAAAGAAGATGTGGCACATATATACAATGGAATATTACTCAGCCATAAAATGAGTTATTTGTAGTGAGGTGGATGGACCTAGAGACTGTCATACAGAGTTAAGTAAGTCAGAAAGAAAAAAACAAATACCATACGCTAACACATATATCTGGAATCTAAAAAAAGAAAAAAAATGGTCAGAAGAACCCAAGGGAAAGACGGGAATAAAGATGCAGACCCACTAGAGAATGGACTTGAAGATACAGGGAGGGGGAATGGTAAGCTGGGACAAAGTGTGACAGTGGCATGGACATATATACACTACCAAATGTAAAATAGCTAGTGGGAAGCAGCTGCATAGCACAGGGGTATCAGCTTGGTGCTTTGTGACCACCTAGAGGGGTGGGATAGGAAGGGTGGGAGGGAGGGAGAGGCAAGAGGGAAGAGATATGGGGACATATGTATATGTATAACTAATTCACTTTGTTATAAAGCAGAAACGAACACACCATTGTAAAGCAATTATACTCCAATAAAGATGTTTAAAAAAAAAAGACTGCTAGGATAATATATACTGACATAGTTTGTATGCTGTACAATTCTACTGCTGTCATATAGCCAAAGCCACGATTTCTATTTTCTAAAATGTCTTAGGACATGAGAAAATTATGTGATTTCTAAAAGAGAGATAATGTATAATAGAGCATATCAAGCACTTTGAGAAACACTGCATTTATATCATTAGCACATGTTGTATCTTTCTATTATTAGCAAATTGCAGGCTTAATAAGTATTTGAGGATGGAAAGATGGAAAAAGCCATGGAAGGAGTTTACTAAAGGTAAAATATCATCACGCTAAAGTGAGGTTTACTTGGATGAGCTGAACACTTTATGAATTATTAAGACAGGTTGGTTGCCATCACCCTAAAATACTATCAGGTGGCACTATTTAGAATTATTGTCAATCCTTAATTTACTAACTCAGAATGCATTTCTTCATGTAACTCTGTTATATTTGAGCAGAATCTATACAGGTGATGGTTGAAAAACGTGCATTCATAGTGAAAAATATAGGAACAACATTGCAACACTAAAAATATGTAAAGACATAATAAGAAGTAACAAGACTACTACAGTTTTTTGTTCACTTGTTTCAAGAATGCTGTTTCATGAAAAATGGGATTACTTTTGTAAGGAAGTAGGTAGAAAAATTTCAGGAGATTCTGAAGAGTGTTTTTAGATGATTTAGAGGTTGAGATAGTGATCTTTAGGGGTAATTCTCTTTGAAAATATTTCTAAGGAAATCTGGAAAAAAATTTATGTCTCTCAAGGAAAAAAAAATAGTTTCAGGATGTTGAGAAAAACAGAAAAAGATTTATGTGATCACCAAGAGATGAATAAGAAATAGAATGGTTGGGTCAGCTGCTCCCCTGTGTTAGTGATCAGGTACTACTGTTATCAGGGGTTCCTAACTGTCATCCTGACTTAAGCAGACCCCACGGGAGGACCATGTGTACCCTACCGATGGTATACCCAATCTTAAAGTTGAATTTAATTGCCTTGTAGTGCCTGCACACTTTTAAAAGGAAAAAAAGATGGTATAAAGAATAAAATTGCCAAAAACCTAATCCCCAATAATAGGCATTCATTAAGTAAATCACGTATTTTTTATATCATTACATATATTTTTAAGGATGATGATAGAATAACCATAAATTTTATCAAACTAAAAAAATTTGGGGAGAGCCAAGAGATGTTATTAGAAATGACCCCAGGAAAAGTGATATAAATCAGACTGATCCAAGCACACCAGAATTTATAAAATACTATAAATTATATATTCAAAATTGATACGTTGTAGAAGTGTATGAAGTAGCTCAACTTCATTAGATTATGCCAAGGTGTTTTCTAAAGTGACTGTGCAGTTTATCACATCTTCACCAAAACTTGATATTACAATACCTTTAAATTTTACCAATATAATGGGTGTAAAATGTATTTCATTATGGTTTAAGTTGGCATATCCCTGATTACTAATAAAGTTGAACACATTTTCATAAGTTTATTGGCTGTTTATTTTTCCTCATCTGTGAAATGTCTTAATGTTTTTTACCTTTTTCTCCAATAGATTGTCTTTTCATATTGGTTTGATGTTTTCATGTTCTGGACACTATCCTTTATTGGTTATATGTGTTGCAAATATTTTCTCCCAGTTTGTGAGGTGACGTTTCCTCAGTTTTCGGCGGGGGGGATCTTGTGATAAATTAATATGATATTTATCACTGTTTCTTTATGTTTTATTATTTTGATGTATTGATTAAGAATCCATTCCTATACAGAGTTGACCTATTTACTTCTAAAAGTATTGAAGTCCTGCCTTTCATAATGAAATGCTCCAGCTGTCTGGAATTGATTTTTGCATACGGTGAGGGGAGATCTTAGGGGGAAGGGTGGAAGGTAGCTGCTCCTCACTTAGTGACATTCAGAGCGGGCGGCAAGCACAGTGGACTGGGTCAGAGTCATGCCTGAGCAAGCTGAGAAGAGCTTGCCCTAGTGGCTTCCGCCAGCAGAGCAGACTCTGTGCAGGGTCTCTGATGCAGTCTTGCTACCGATGCAGGTCTGCAGGTTTGTTACCTTTTTCACACATGTGCAGCCTGAACAAACCCATGTAGGCCACTGGGCAATGCAGATAACATACCCAACCCCACCCAGCACATGCCCAATACTGTGCTTGCTTACATCTCTAGATACATGCTTTCTCATTTTGGTCTCCAAATATTTTCCTTCATAAATTAGCCATGCATTTGAAAATATGTTTATGTTTTATCCAGTACTTTAAATGTCCTTCCCGAAGAAGTGTTCTATGAACATCTATCTACTTAGCCAAGTTGCCTGCAACAGAAGTCTGTAATGTGGTTTCAAAGTGCTTTGAAGTGGAGTCTAGACTGAATGAGCATTAAACCAAAGTTTATGCTAAAGGTGTAAACATAGTCCCTGGTTTTTTTTTTTTACTTTATAAGATTTTAATTTACAAATTAAAAAGCTACATTTTTTTCCCTTTTTCTCTTCTTCCTTTACATCACTCTTTTCCTTATCTTTCTCTTTCTCTTTGTCATCTTTTCTATCCTTTTTGCTGTCTTCTTTTTCCTGTCCTTCTTTCTTCTCTGCATCCCAGTTGGCGATCTTGTTGTTGATGAGGTTGTATAAATATAAAAATATAAATTTTTTAAAGACCTTATTCTTTTTTTAATTATTATTATTAATTTGTTTATTTTTGCTGTGTTGGGTCTTCGTTTCTGTGCGAGGGCTTTCTCTAGTTGTGACAAGCAGGGGCCACTCTTCATCGCGGTGCGCGGGCCTCTCACTATCGCAGCCTCTCTTGTTGCGGAGCACAGGCTCCAGACGCGCAGGCTCAGTACTTGTGGCTCACGGGCCTAGTTGCTCTGCGGCATGTGGGATCCTCCCAGACCAGGGCTCGAACCCGTGTCCCCTGCATTAGCAGGCAGATTCTCAACCACTGCGCCACCAGGAAAGCCCACATTTTTAATTTTTTAATTTTAAACAAGTATAGTAGGCTTGTTTTAAACAAGTATAGTAGGCTCTAAGCAACCAGTGTTTTCTGACACTGACTTTTCTGCTGACTTCTTTTAAAGTACTCCAAAATCAAATAAATTTCTCTAATTACCTCAAATCTTGAGAAAATTTAACTTAAAAATTAGAGAAACAGAACAATTAGAAATTGGAAAGCTTATGTGCTTTGGTTTTTTTGATGAAGCTTTATTTTTACAAATGAGGACACTCAATTTTAAGAATAGTACTAAAACAAAATGACACAAATCAGAGAAAAATTTCAAGAATGCTAAAGTACCACTTCTGATGACATCTGTAGTGAATGCTGTGGTGTGCTGCCAATATCCCCCTCCAGGACCATGACATCTATACCCCTATCAGCCAGGATGTTGGCTACTGACTGTTTGCAATTAAGTTTTCTTCTGGAAATTGCCTTTGACAGAAGAAAGCCACCTGCTCAAATATCACTTCATCTTTAAAGATACTTCCCTGGTGGCGCAGTGAATAAGACTCTGCACTCCCAAAGCAGGGGGCCTGGGTTCGATCCCTACTCAAGGAACTAGATCCCAAATGCATGCCACAACTAAGAGTTCACATGCCACAACTAAGGAGCCCACAAGCTGCAACTAAGGAGCCCATGTGCTGCAACTAAGACCCAGTGCAACTAAATAAATATATATATATATATATTTTAAAAGATACTCTTAATTTAGTATCTGGTTAAAATCTTGGCCTTGCTGCCTCAAATTAGGACAGCTCTGAATGACCATCCCAGCTCCAGAGCTCCCCACATAATCAGCTGAGGCCTTTCTTGCAACTATTGGGTTGGCCAAGAAGTTCGTTCCATAACATCTTATAGAAAAACCCGAACGCACTTCTTGGCCAACCCAACTTATCACAAATCAATCTCTCCTTTTGCCCAATCCTGCTTCCTTTACACCTCTTTACATATCCTGTATCCAAGAACACTTGGACCCAGTCAACTTCCTGAACACATATCTCTGTTGAGTCTTTTTTCCCGTGAATTTGATCTAAGAGAGTTAGTACCAAGAATAATCCCAGGAAGCAGACTCTAAGATAAAATGTTTGAGTTGGATCATCCTTTGGCCAACTGGCAATAAGGACGCTGTCACTGGGGCTAAGTAGATTCCTGATGTCTCCTAGCATGCTGTAACTGTTCCAATGTTATAACTTTCACCAATGACAAACTGGTAGAAGGGAATGCATTGGTGTGGGCAATATCTCAGGTATTTTAGAAGCCTGGAGGCTTTAGTAGTAGAGGTTATAATGAAAAGGTAAGAATAATTAACTGTTCATTTAAGGAAAAGTGTGAAGGCAAGAGGGCCTTCTTGGAAGCAAATAAAAGGGGCTCTAATCTTTGCTGCCAAAGGGCAGGAAATGCTAACTATTGGACCCAGTAATCATGAAGTAGTATATTTCCAGAAAATGTTGAATTTTCAGCCCAACAAGTCTGCCATTCCAAGGTCAGGACCTTGATGAGAAAGGAATAGGACCATGAAACACAGGATGGGAAGATTTAGGCACTCAATTTTAAATCCTTAGGTTTTGCTGAACTCTCCAGACCTGCACGGTGGCCCATTTGTTTGTGTTTAAGGCTAGTAGTGTCCACTCTTCCTTACACATGATGCAGAGACTCTGCTTTGAAAGATAGCACATGCTCTTCTCAAGATCTACCCCCACTTTCTTCTCTAGCTACCAAACCAATTGTCAGGGTCAAGTCATGACATAACCTGGCCAAGGATGTTCTGGGCCTTATTGAGAGAGAAAAGGGTATATATGCTAAAGGAGTTGCAGGGCCAAAAACATATGTCAGTGGGAGCCAGGAGAGTAGGACTAGATCCTGACAGTGCAGGATCAAAAGGGTGTAGAGCATAAGTTTTCACAAAGGAGAGTTTGTTGATTTGGAAGCATCCTCATATGATACAGGATTTAACACCCTGGCAAGCACCCAGGTAACTGTGCAAACATACTCCTAGATGGCTCTTGGCTTCTAAAAAGGCTGTAATCCACACTAAGTGAAGTAGAAATGCTGTGATTGCCATGGCAGATGTGAAAGAAAGGATCAACAGATTCAGGGAAATGGGGATTCTGAAGTGGAGAGAAAACACAAGGCTGGAGAACCCACCACCTTCTAGGGACAGTTTAGAGAACATGGTCAGAAACGAGCTGGTTAGAGGGGCACTAGAATCATTGAGAAGATCAGTGGTGGCTGTTGTTTGCAGGCCAGGGCTAAGGTAAGAGATGCTACTATAGCACTTCTCTCTCTGAAAGTGATAGAGATGATAGAGGCCAGCAGGAATGATAGGAATGATAAGAGAGGCCACGTGGTGATGATGCTGAATGATCAGAAGCAAGTTGGGGGATATTATCATCATTATGAGTGGGTAATTACTCACAAGGAGCTATGGAGATGTTCAAAGGACATGGCATTCCTAAGGCAAAGTCATGGGCAGCCAATAAGTATTGATATATTTCTTAATATATACAACAAAAAGAAATCAAGGATGGATAATCAAGAGGCTTAGGACAGCTGCCCTAGTAAAAAGCCCAGTTTGTAGACCTGAGCCAGTCTTAGACCTAATATCCAATGACTAAAAGAGATGCTGGGTCCCTAAGAGAAATAACCTTGCAAAAGAACAGCAAGCATATATGGTAGTCCCTGATTAAAAGGACCTATAGCCATTTACTCAGATTATCATAAAGTTGGAAAAGAGGAACACTCGTACTTTTTGAGGACTGTTAGGCACATTGCTAACCAGAGGCCCAAAGAGTCATCATGGCCCCTGCTGGAGTGGAGATGTATGGGAGCCAGATATTAAGTAAAGTCCTGGCCCAAGTTTGGCTTACAGCAGGTCCACTAGGTCTATAGTGGTCATTCCCTGGGTCTCCAGAGGTATAATTGGAATGGAAATATTTGGTGGTCTGTAGAACCTCCACATTTGGTCCTTGGCATGTAGGGTAAAATCTATCATAGTAGAAAAAGCCCAGTGAAAACCTATGAGACTTCCCTTTCACAGATAAAAATATTTCATCCTGGTGGTAGTGGCAGAGATTAGTACCACCCTTATAGACCTAAAGAACGCAGAGGTAGTGGTCACCATCACTTTCCATTTAAATTCATGGTATCCATAATGAATTCCACAAAGCCAGATGGCTCCTGTACATGACATTTGACTACCACAAACTTAACCAATTGCAGCTACTGTGCCAGATGTGGTATATTTACTACAGAAGATTAATATAGCCTCAGGTACAAACTATGCAGCCATTGATCTAGCAAATGTGATCTTTTCTATTCCTATCAGGAAAGAGGATCAGAAGTAGTTCATATTCATGTCAGATGTACAATCATACACATTTAATCTTGCACAAGGCTATGCCAACTCTGCACGGTAGGTCACAATATAGTCCAAATGAACCATCTGGATCATCTGGACATTTCACAAAATGTCACATTGGCCCACGATATTGATGACATCATGTTAATCAGACCAGATGAGCAAGAAATGGCAAGTGGAGGCCTTGGTTTAGACACATGTGTTCCAGAAAGTGGAGGATAAACCTTAAAGATTCAGGAACTCCACACAGCAGTGAAGTTTGAAGGGGTCGAGTGGTCTAGGGTATGCCAGAACGTTCCCTCCAAAGTAAAACACAAATTATTACATCTTGGCATTCCCACCGCAAAGAAAGAAGAATGACACCAGGTATGCCTCTTCAGGTTCTGGAGGTAGCGTATTCCAAACTCTGAGCAATTGATTCAATGACGTGGAATGTAGCCAGTTTTGACTGTGACCAAGGACAGCAAACAACTCTGCAGCACCGCACCAGCTGCAGGCAAGCAGCTTGGCTTCACAGGCTGTGTAACCTGGTAGGCCCCACGGTATTAAATTTCCTCAAGATTTGAAGCAATTCTAAAAATTAATATGGTTTTGCAGTAATTCAATATAGGTAAGTCAGATAGACAGCACTGGTTGCTTAAAGCCTGCTGCCATCCTTCATGTTTAAAATTTGGGTACTGGAAAGAAAGACATTT
Organism: Pseudorca crassidens; assembly: GCF_039906515.1. Lineage (NCBI taxonomy): Eukaryota > Metazoa > Chordata > Mammalia > Artiodactyla > Delphinidae > Pseudorca > Pseudorca crassidens. Next base: position 70,300,368 of record NC_090298.1, read on the forward strand.
TCCATGTTGGGACTGATGTGATTACTAGCCCCCCATCTATATGAGGACAGTGTCTAGATAATGAATACAAATAGTCATAAATGAAGGGATTTCTCATAAGCTCTCAGAAGCCAAAATAATCACTTGAAAAATGAATGATTTGATTAACTACACAGTTATTTCTCTACATAAAACCGTAGTCTTCAACTATTAGACCTCATAAGGACCTTCAAGGTCATCGAGTCCAAGGCTTTAATTTTACAAATGAAGAAACTGAGGCAAAAAAAAAAAGATTAAGGAATTTGCCTAATATATTTTTGATTTAAATTTTACCAAAGCCTAATTTACATCCAATTATATTCTCATAAAACTAAGTCTAATCAATTCCATATTTAACAATTAAAAACCAAAATCAATCAAATCTAAAATGCAATCATGTAAAAGAGATTCATATATTAAATCATAAAAAATAGAACAGGTGATTAAACAAGGAGTCATTCGCCCAAGCCATCTCCTTATCTGGAAACATAGTTCATGTGTCATGTGGTCTTAAGTCTTTATTTCTTCCAACAAAATCCTTTACACAAACTCATAATGACACAAAGTTGCTAAAATTTATGTCCCCATTTCCCCTGATTAATTTATAGACTGAACATTATCACTTTTAATCATTTTATGAGACTGGTATTTTTATGGCCAGAAAAGTCCTCAAGGTTATCTTTTGTGCTTTAGAATTTGGTCTCTAAGCTCTACAGATCCAAACTTGATGGTGTGATGAGCCAGAGGAAAAAAAATAACTTACTCCTCCCAAACCTATATAAAGCTAATGGCTGCCATAAAAGTCAGAAGTCATTCAAGCAAAGGTTTCTGTTGATCAAACCCTACAGACTTTTTGATACTAATTTCTCTTGGCTTCTTTCCTTAAACTTGGGTGCTTCCACTCCTTGGCCTAATTAATCACTCTCCTGATTCCCTTTCTACCTCTCTGACTACTTCTTCTCAGCCTCCTTTACGTCATCTCTGCTTAGCTCTTAAACATTAGAATGCCTAAGGATTCTATCCTTGCCTTATTCCCTTCTTTACACTCTATGACAGGGATTCTTAACAAAGCAAGTGTGAATTTGAATATTTCCACTAACCCCTCAAATTCAGTATTCTCTTCAATTATGAAAGCATAAAATAAACTATGGTAATATTACAGTCACTATCACTCTGTAAACATTTTTTTAAAATCACAGATATTTTTAATATCACATTGAACTTGTTTCAGAGATGTCAGAGTAGCATTCATACTCATCACCTACTTCAAACATACTGTAGGAGAAACCAGCACATAAAAATATAGTATGAGAAAGTACAAGAATAAAGGAAGGAATTAAGTTTCATGGAAGCAGATGGAAGAAAATGTGCAACTCTTATTAGAAGAATTGAGAAGTGTGTTCTAGAAGTAACTATGACATTGACCTTGAAAGATGAATAAGGGGTGTTCAGATGAGAAAAAAGGGAGAGGCCTTTCCCAACAGAACAATCAAGGATTCTGAGTTGTGAGAAAGGGGTGAACTGTTCTGTTCCATAGCAGCACAGCACATGAGGGAGGGAGAGAGGGAGGGAGGGAGGGAGGGGAGTGAAGTGTAGAGGCATATGATCAAGCTGAGAAGATAGATGGAGGAATGGTTGTGAAAGCCTGTGCATGCTATGCTAAGGCCTTCAGATCTTCTCTTACAGGCAATGATAAACCAAAGGTTTTAATCAGTTTGGTATCATACTTGTATTTTAAAGTGCTAAACCTAATATCAATATGGAGGGAAAACTGGTGGCATGAAGACTAGTGAAAGGGCTATTGCAGTAGTTCCTTCAGGAGATGTGAATTGTTGCCCTGGGAGATAAGAAAGCGGTAAAAATAAAAACTGGATTAATTTTCTGGCTTAGATGATGGGGTAATTGTTATGCCATTAACAAAAAGAGAGAATATAGGAATATGAACATAAAAATCTTAATTTGAAAAGAAGATTGTATACTTTGGGAATGCTTATTCAGCTTCATGCAACAAAGAATATGACTACCAGTGGCTCAACACAAATACGGTTTTATTTTCCTCATTAAACAAGAAGTTTGGAGGTCAGCAGCTACTGGCACTTGTTCAGCAATTGGTTAGATTTTGGCTTCACTAAAGAAGAAATACAAATGGCAAATAAAATAATGAAAAGTTTAACATCATATCGCATATATATGATATGAATTTACCCATATCACTAGGTAAATTCAAGTTAAAACCATGATGAGCTACTACTAGCATATATTAGAATTGCTAAAATTCAAAAACTGACTACTAAGTGTGGACAAAGATACAGATCAATTGGAACTCTCAAACATTGCTAGTGGGAATGCTAAATTGTAAAGCCGCTTTGGGAAATAGATTAGCAGTTTAATATAAAGTCTTATAAAGTTAAACATACATTTACCACATGACTCAGGAATCCCACTTACAGGTATTTACCTCCCAAAATGAAAGCTTTTATTATGCTAAGTGAAAGAAGACAAAAAAAAAATGATATTCTGGAAAGGCAAAACTAAAAGAATTATAATCATATCACTGGTAGCCATGAGATGGGGAAAAGGGATTCCCTCAAAGAGACATAAGGGAATTTTACAGGATGGTGGAAATGTTTAATACCCTGATTGTGAAGGCAGTTATACATTTATAAATATTTATCAAAATTCATGGGGCTGTATACCTAAAAGAGTGAATTATTACTCTATGTAAATTTTTCTTCAGTGAACCTGATGTTTAAAAAAAACCCAGATCTATTTTTCCAAAGAAAACAAAACACTAATCTGAAAAGATATATGCACCCCTATGTTCATTGTAGTGTTATTCACAATAATCAAGATATGAAAGCAACCTAAGCGTCCATTGATAGACAAATGGATAAAGAAGTTGTGGTGTCTGTGTGTATAGACACACACACACAATGGAATATTACGCAGCCATAAAAATAATGAAATCTCGCCATTTGCAAGAACATAGATGGACCTAGAGAGTATTATACTAAGTGAAATAAGTCAGACAGAGAAAGACAAATACCAAATGATTTCATTAACATGTGAAACCTAAAAAACAAAACAAACGAACAAACACAAAACAGAGTTACAAAACAATAGTCATGGGGATGAAATGTACAGCATGAGGGAATATAGTCAATAGTCGATAACATTGTAATAAATTTGTATGGTGACAGATGGTAACTAGACTTATGATGATGATCATTTTGTAATGTACAGAAATACTGAATCATTACGTTATGCACTTGGAAATAACATAGCACTGTAGGTCAGCTATACTTCAAAAAAAAAAAGCCCCAAATCACAAGACCATCGCTTATTTTCAGGGAAAAAATTTAAATGATAGACTTAAGGGATTAAGGTGCCAGCATTAAAAATGAGCACAATGTGGAAGAACTAGAGAGCTAAAATCAAACAGTAATTTAACGCTCAGAATTTTTAATATTCAAAGATGTGTCTTTTTACATCTGTGGCAACATATTCAATGGACTTGGAGATAATTTGATATTTTTCTCACGATGCTATGTAACCACAGATTTCCCTGATTAATACACTTTAATTTTTCAGAATCTTTTGCTTTCCAGCTCTTGTAACCTTGAACAATTCCTCTTTCAACTATCCGTATTTACCTTTATTTCATAATTTACATTTTATTCTGTATCACACACGACAAACTGTTTTACTTAATAACTCTGTAATTTGCCATTAGACTTAATTGTACTAAGTTCATCAAAAAATATAAAGAGACCAAAGGACTATAAATCTGATCATATCCTCACTTATAATATATAGTGTCATGGATTTTTAATTCCTATTTTATTATGTAAAAATTAATTTTCAGCTAATGAAATTTATTATAGGAAAATTCTAGATAGATAGATATCACAGGTTTTGGATGAAACAGTAATTGGAAAAACCCTGCATTCTTCTATTGCTAAGAAATAAATAGCATTTTATTTATTTTTCAAAATTGTCTGTGTGTGTTGCTAATGCTATCCATTCAACTTCTCTAATTATGTCAAAATGCTATCTTGGAAGACAATGGTTTGATTCACCATGAATTCACAAATAACATTGACTCATTAGAACTCCACATTAGACCTTTTCTCCCATTTCTCATGACAGAATCTCTAGTTCATGAACACAAGTCTAGGATACAATTCGTAGTAAGTTCAAGGACAACGGTGAGTTTTCTGGGTTAATACACACTGAATTTGTGAAGTCAACTCTGTCTAAGTTCTCACCCTAAGTCTTCTGAAAGACAGGCATGCCTGAGCAACATTAAACGCACGCGATTTGTTCTCAGGGCAAATTTCTCGCCTATTATGGACGCTTTTTGTCATGGAGGTTTTGTAACATTTGTCCTACACAAGTATTTCTCTTCTGAGTCTGCCCCACCTCCCTGCAGTCCTGGGAGGACTCCCAAATAGAGGTTGTGAATGCACCTCAAGATCCACTTTCTGACCTCCTCTCTACACTGTACATGACTGTTTAATTTCCTATTTAAGACAAATTAATTATTGCATGCTCTAATGAGGTTGCAAAGGATCCCGCTCCAGTCCACAAACTTGGAAGAGGTTACCCAGAGGTTTTCCAGATTGATGGGTCCAGGGTGGATGACCTGAAAATGAACTTTGACTAAACTTTGCTCTTTGTGTTCTTGGCAGTCTGTATTTGGAAAGTGGCAATTGTCTGCAGCAGACAGTGTAAAACTTCAACCTAGAATTTTATTTGGAGGTTAGCCTTTGGAAGAGGGAGGGGGGAATAAAAAAAAAAAAAAACTCTTTGTAAGTCTTTTCTATACTAGTTTTATTAATTGTTTTCTAAGTGTTTTATTCTTCTTTATAATATCCAAGTTACGTTTTAAGGTGAAAGTATTAGCCAGCTGAAAATGTTTTTTGTCTTTCTACTCTCCTCTTCCTCTAGGCACTATACAAGTTAGAACTGTTTAACTTGAACCCAATCTACTATAATACAACCTCTATAATGTCCCTCACTTTAGAACTTAGATAATATGCTTACAAATATTAATTGGTTCCCACAACCTATAGGCCATGTATTAAACCCATTTTACTGATTAGATGTAATTCATCTCTGATTTATGTTGTCATTGAAGACAAATGTGTTGAAATCATTAAATTTCAACTCTGCAATACAAGACTACAATCTGTCCAGGAGATTCCCCCTAAACTAATTATTCAGCAAAATGAATGTCAGAACTTTTTTCCATTGATGTGCCAGAACAAAGCGACAGGACATTCTGAGATAAATTACTTGGTCTTAGCCTACTCTGGCAGCTGGTCTGGACTCTATAAAACCACTTTTTAAATAACATACTACTCTCCACTTAAAGATACATAAATAAAATAACAGTGTTTTACATCATATTCTTCACCATGTTTCCTCGTAAGCAACTGATTAAATATCACACTGTTCTCATAAAGAATCATGAATAGGAAGTGGCATATCCCTATGAGAGATGAGAAAATTGACCTGGGAAATGGCTTAGACTGTTTTATGAAATGGTAGATTTGGGATAAGAAGGCAACACTTAGGGGACTTCCCTGGTGGCGCAGTGGTTGAGAGTCCGCCTGCCGATGCAGGGGACACGGGTTCGTGCCCCGGTCCGGGAGGATCCCACATGCCGCGGAGTGGCTGGGCCCGTGGGCCATGGCCGCTGAGCCTGCGCGTCCGGAGCCTGTGCTCCGCAACGGGAGAGGTCACAACAGTGAGAGGCCCTACTACCGCAAAAAAAAAAAAAAGAAGTCAACATTTCTTAATTTCTGGCTACTCTTCATTTCTCTTCATTCTCTCATCTGTTTTCTCCTAATGTGACCTGGACAATCCCAGGTGGTGCCAAGTTCCCCCTGTAGTCAACACACACATAGAAGCTTTAGCTAAAATGGAAAAAAAAATGGCAGAGCCTCAATGTACCCCTCTACATGTAGGTAGAAAAAGAGTTTGCACATTTCTTTTTCCTCAACCAAAATTCCTATAAAGTATAGGGGGCATCATAAAAAGTCACCACAGACTTGGAACCAGACTGAAGTGAACAGGAAAGACTCTTGGTCTCCCCCTAAAACCCTGTGCCATTTCCCAATCTCAGTGGTGCCCTGGAGAAACCAAATTATTTCATCTTCTTAGGTTCTTATTCTTCGGGTCTTAGTTAAATTAGGAACTTTTTTTTAGGTCCCTTCAGATGCAGTGTCCCCATTGGACTCCTGGACATATCATCACTGCCTTTTTAAATACTGTCCTTTCTAATGCTATTGTGCACTCCTAAAGCCAGGCTGCTGAGCCCAGAGACAAAGCCACTAGAGGTTGTTAAACCAATTCCCCTGAGGCTTCCCTGAAGTTTTTGACTGGAGTTCTCTAGTAGCAACCTGTACCCTTGACTTGCCTGGAGTTGGGCAGGGCTAAGGAAGGCACCTTTCTGGACTAGATCCAAGCAGCACATTATCATCAGCAAGACCGGCCCTTAGAACAAAATGGTGTTCTGTGTCTTTTAGTGTCTTTTCAAATTATTAATACATTACCCTTGGGTAGACAGGACTTAGGAAGAAGTGCTGATAGAAGCTTATACCAATAATCTGCCCTCTCTGCTCTTTACTTCCCTTCGCTTGTTCACTGAAAATCCAGGAACAGGATTGGAAATGGAACTTATGGGCAGGCATACAATAAAAGTCTTAGAAGTAGAATTCCAGTGTTTCTGCAATACCCCTTCCACCTGAAAAAGCAGTGGACTGAATAATCCATAATAAATTGGCCTAATCTCCTTTGTGAGAATAGAGCTTGATTGTTATATCCCAAGCTAAAAGTGCAAGCTGGAACGAATAAAGCAGATCTTCTGATGAACAAAGATGTTCTGAGTTAATGTCAGAAATGAAGAGGACAAAATGAGCGGGAAAAAAAAAATAACCTTCTTGACTTAGAGAAACATAATATCTGCTAAATAGAATGTCTTTCACAATTTAACATGAGGCATCACCAGCTCTTTTGGAGTCATTTCAAATCACACCAGATGGTACTAACTTGACTCAGAGGCTAGAAGCTGAGCCACAGCTATGATCAAGTCTTTACCACAATTCAGGATGCTGTAGAAAATGGTGCTGTGATGACTTGTTCTATGTTGCTTCCGTTCCTCACAGCTTTCACTTTACCTTCCTCTATAGGACAATTTGTTGTTAGTGATGTTGTTGGTGTGAACTTTTAAGTCACTGACTTGTCTTTTAGTAGAAATTTAAGAGGTACCTCCACTGCTCCTGTAAGACAATGTTGTGGACTCAGTGGAAAAGAATGATTGACAGAGTGCTTTTTGAGAGTGATTGTCAGAGTGCCTTCCAAACTAAATTTCATGTCAAGACTTCCGGCCATCTGAATTCCCAAGTTATTCTATATAGAGAGCTCTAGGTGCTCTAAAACCGTCCCCATTGGTCACACGACTATTCCTTTTCTTTTAAAACAGTTTAGGGAGCAGAATCATTAACAAGGCCAAGACCACAGTACAACCACGAAATATTAGACAAAAGTTAATTCCATTTCCCTCTATAATCGGTGTCCCTGAACACAGGTCACAAGCAAAAGAGAGTATAGCCTAGCTTGCAATTAATTTCTTCATCATAAATTCTGGTTAATTTGTTCTATACTGTCAACTCTTACCATATTTTCAATGGATTCACTGCTAAAACAGGAAAAAGCCTGAAAGACTAAAGCCATATGACCATAATGGGAATGAAGTTATTTACTCTACAAATCACATTTTTAAATTGTTAAATCCAATAACGTTTTGAGTTAAATGACTGACAAACTGGAAAAATTTGGAAGGTGAGAAGACTTTTTTTCCTAAAACATTGTCTATTAGTCATTAAAGCAATCCACACATGTACAAAGACAAGATTGCTTCACCATATATGTTTGTGCACATTCATTTTTAAATGATGATAATTAAAATTAAATACTCCAAATTTTTCATCAATCTATATTTTAATGGAAAATATATAATAATTCAGACTCCTCCTTAGGAAGACTTTTATTTCTAGGGGGCTATTATGATATCAAAGGACCTATGGGCCTCTGTATTACCATTATATTCAATCTTCTTTCATCTTTTTTTTATACTGACTCCCTTAGGTTTTTCTTTGCTCTTCCTGTTTAGGGAAGGCAGCTTTTCTTTCTATTATTCCCAACAGTGTTGAGGTGTGAAGCAAACACAAGGCAATCAGATACAAGCAATTCATCAGGGTTGGGTGAAAGTCAGAACTATTCAACCGAAATTAATAAGAAGGGATGTAACAAACCCACCTTCTTATAATTCATTTGAAAGTCATATAATATCAATTAGCATTTATCAAATGAGAACAGGCAGGTGAGGGTGACAGTATCTTACCTACCTCGCAGGAATATGTGATGATGAATGACTCACTCATGAAATATTTTAAATCAGCATTTCCTGAGCACTCTCAGATTATGTTTAGGCAATTCTAAAGATCCAGATAAGATATTTTAAATCAGCATTTCCTGAGCACTCTCAGATTATGTTTAGGCAATTCTAAAGATCCAGATAAAGATACAGAAAAACTTAGTTGTCAAACCACAGCTGGTGGACACAAGCCCACTATGCTCAGTACTTCACCAACTTGAGTCCTAACCTTCCTGCTGCTAATGTCCTAGGAGATACGCATTAAGTAAAGTTGACCTGGACTATTGTTTCTGTACAAACGTCATTTTCCGGGAGAGTGTATTATTCCTATCTAAGGAGTCCTGGAACTCTCTGCAGTTAATTCCTACTGTATTCAACTCATTCGACACATTGTAAAGAGGAAAAATGAAAATAAGAGTCCTTAGAATGATTTGCCCAAGTGAAGAAGCTGAGATTAGAAAACTACTTGCTGGATCCTTAGGGCAGCACTTCATCTACTATGCAAAACTGTCTTTTGTACCAAACTACTTATGGGAATACTCTGCTTGTACATGTTAGAATCATCACTGTGACCACTTATCTAGGTGAACGCTATCTGCTTGGTAGGCTTCTCACCAATATGTGAAAACACCCAGGGACAACCTCGCAGAGTTGCAACTAAAAAAAATCACAGACCTCTTTCTTTCTCATGCCTCAGGTTATTTACTAGTAGTTCAGGCTGTCAGGCTTCCTGCAGTAAAGGAAGGAGAGTCCTTGACCTTGCAACTCCTGGCATGTTCAAGTTTAAATTCACTAAGAAAGTTCAGGCTGCTTATATTTTATTTGAACATTGGATATTAATAATGAGGCCAGTATTATGTGATTGGAATGAAGTCTCAAAAGCAAATTTGGCTGGTAAGGTATTATTGATTTAGGTTATGTCTATAAAGTTGGATACACTGGACTTCTTAATCTTCCGGCAAAATGGATAATAAATGCCAAAAAAAAGATAATTGTCTATATTAAATGATTATAAAATTTGAATTTTTAAAGAAAATTCTTCAATTCAGTTGGTGTTTTTCTTCATTCATTCATTAAATGCATAGATATACGTGGCATACCTGTTGCTATACACTAGGGCTAAGTGTATGGTGAGCAGGCACTGTGCTAGGGCTGAGGACACCCACAGGGAGCAGGTGGACTTTGTCCCTGCCAGTGTGGAACTTATAGGTTGGGAGAGGAGAACCACCAAGCACATTCAGGCAGGCCATGATACACAGGAATCTAGGGTGCTATCACTGGGGTATACCCTGGAGGCATCCTAATCCATCCGGGAGGGCCAGACAACAAACAAGGAAGACATCTTGGTGACAAAGAAGAGATGTGCGTGGATTAGAGAAATATTTGGAAAATGCATTTGATTTTTAAATGTAATATGAGTCCAGTTTTAGCTTCATATTGTGGTAGTTGTGAGGACACTGGGGAGAAAAGGAGAAGTTAAAGAAAAACTCTGAGACCTCATGGGCATGGCATTAAAATGCCTTCTTTTTGAAAAATAAATGGGTTTAGTCAAAATGCAACTGACTCAATTTTACAAGGTATGTAAATTATTTTTCGGAGGACTGGTGGCCTGTGTGGGAGAATTCAGTGAGTATTTGTTTTAATTCTACTTTCAAGAAATACAGGGAGTATAAATCATGGGATGTCAGGATACAATCTGATTCAAAGTACTTCTTCACAAATATGCAATGATGCTGCCAAATAGCCTGCAATGATACTTAATCTGGCAAATTAAAGAGATAACAAAAGTGAAAAAATTAAGTAGTGATAAGGGCCCAGAGAACTGACTCGAATTTTGTAATTTCTCTTTAAATAATAGCATCTTTAGTAGAGATATCACAAACACTAATATATTTGAGAAATTCCTGTCTTAATATGATGCAAACACAATATTCTGAGTTTACCAGGGAAATAATTAGAACTTTAGAAAGAAATTTAAAGTTCAGAAACTGAAATACATAGGTATAAATCTAACAAAATATGTACATTTTGTGTTTGCATTAGTTTTCTAGGGCTAACATAACAAAGTACCACAAACCAAGTGGCTTAACAGATGTGTATTGTTTCACAATTCTGGAGCTAGAAGTCCAGCATCAAGGTGTGGGCAGGACTGAGTCCTTGTGAGGACTGTTAGGGAGAAATCTGTTCCATGCCTCTCTTCTAGCTTCCAGTGGTTTCCTGGAAGTACTGGCATTCCTTGATTTCTACATCACCCTGATCTCTACTTTCATCTTCTATGGCATTCTCTCTGTGCTGTCTCCAAATTTTTCCTTCTTATAAGGATACCAGTCATATTGGAGTAAGGCCCATCCTAACGACCTCATTTTAACCTGATTACCTCTAAATTGTCTATCTCCAAATAAAGGTCATATTCTGAGGTACTAGGGACTAGGACTTCAACATATGAATTAGGAGAGGATATGTAACAATGCTGAAAGCTACAAAGCATGGATGAAAGAAATCTACATAAATATAAAGGCATACAGTATTCATTGACTGGAAGACTCAACATAGTAAATATGTCAATTCTCTCCATTTTTTGAGTATATAGAGACAAGTACATAGTAAAAGGTATATGAAAAGGCAAAAGAATTAGAACAGTCAAAACAAAATTGAAAAAAATGAAATTGGACTCACAGTACCCAATTTTAAGGCTTACCATAAAACTATAGTAATTAAGACAGTTTGGTACTGGTGATGGGATAGACATATAGATCAATGAAATAGAACAGAGAATATGGAAATAGACCCACAAAAATTTTTCCCATTGATTTTTGACAACAAGTTTAAGGGCAACTAAGGGAGAAACGATAGTCTTTAAACAAGTGGTGTTGTAATAATTGGACAGCTATATGCCAAAATATGAATCAACCTAAATGACACATCTTATACAAAAATTAATTCAAAATTAATCACAGATCTAAATATCAAATTCAAAATTCTAAAATTTTTAGAAGAAAAAACAGGAGAAAATCTTAGTGATCTGGCATTAGGAAAAGAGGAGTTAGATAAGACACCAAAAGCTCAATCCACAGAAGAAAAAATTGATAAATTGGACTTCATCAAAATTTAAAATTTTGCTGTGCAAAAATACTGTTATAAGATAAGCTACTGACTGTGAGAACGTATCTGTAAACCACATATCTGAAAAGGGACTTGTACCAAGAATGTATAAAGAACCGTGAAAACTCGAACACATTTTTAAATGTGCTAAAAACGTGAGCACACACTTAGCCAAAGAGGATATATGAAAAGCAAATAAATGCAAAATGCTTCAATTCTATTCTTTCTTCCCTTTATAAATTAAGCATTCTGTTTCTACTTTATGTGAACTTCCTCAAATTATTCAGTATCTATTAACTTATAGTCAATATCTGTTTAGATTTATAGACAAGTTTACAAATTTATTTTCTCAACTTTCTTACATCTTAGTTCTCTCTCCTAGGTTAAATTTTCCTTCTTGCTGTAGTAGATGCTCTTTTTGTTTGTTTGAAAATATATTTTCCTCTAACTCCTGAGTAGTTAGGAGTTTGGCTGGATATGTATTTCTAGGTTGATGGTTAATTTCTTTCACCCTTTGAACACTTTCCATTACCTTCTAGCTTCTTATTATTATTGAGAAGTCTACATTTTAGATTAAATTCTTTTACAGATAATCCCTCTTTTCTCTATTGTTGCTTTTAAGATTTCTCTCTTGGTCTTTGGTGTTTTGCAGTTTTACTGATATACTTAGGTATGAGAAAAGTTTTATTTATCACCCTTGGGACTCACTGTAATACTGGAAAGCTCTCCCCCACTGTCTCCATTCTTTCCCTCAGGAAGTCCTATTAGGCATCTGTTGAATCTTCTCATTTTACCATCCATTCTTCTTTTATAACCTCCAAACTGTAACTCTCTTTGCTGCATTCTGAATAATTTAGACCTGTTCATTTCTCATCTTGGGGGTTTAACCATCACATCTGCATGAAACACAGGCCATGTTTACACATTCTAAAAAGAGCTCTTTTAGTCCACCCAGAATCCAGGATTTTTCTTTTATTTCCATTTTCACTGAAGTTGTAAACTTTTGAGAATACTAACATTATGTGGAGATTAACTCACCTCTTTGTTTAGGCCCAAATCCTAATCTGCTGTCTTCATCTAAGCATCAGAAATGAAGTCCTTAGATTACCATAACTAATAATCTCTACCACCCAGTTTATCTCCCACCCCATACCTGTAGCTACAGTATCAGCTACTGGGCTCACCACTAAGCCTCATTTCTAGAACCTAGTGATTCTGGGAAATCAGCCATGCACTTAAATATGTGAAATATGTGTTAGTTATTTTTTGGTTGTCTGTAGTGGTAGGATTTTTGTGTTTTGTTTTCTTCTCTAAAACAGTACTTCAACTATTTATCAGAGTACACATTTTAAAATATTATTTATTTGGTACTCTGGGGTTAAATGGAAGAGGCTAAGGCTGGCTTTGCCACTTACCAGACAAATGACCTTGGGCAAGATACTTAACTTCTCCATATATCAGTTTCCCCATCTGTAAAATGGGCATAACAGTACCTACCTCATAATGTTGTTATAAGAATTAAATGAAATAATATCTGTCAAGTGATTAGAACAGTGTCTGGCATTTAGTAAACACTGTTTAAGTATTTGTTACATAAAAATGAAAACAAGAAAATGTCAGTAGTTTTCTATTGCATTAATGTGTATATTTAAGACAAAGAAATTCCATTTTGCTTTAAAATCTGGTGCTTATTGTGTAGCTAGAGGATTAAAAAGAACCAAAAGTGTTTTTACTTAAATTCACTAGGTTAACACACCTGAGGTTGAACAGTTAACATTCACTCAATTTGGTTCTCATCACTCAACAACACTTCTCTTCTCTATCCTATATATTCACCTTGTCAGTCACATGTCTCAAATTCCTATAAGCAAAAAATTGTAAATGACAAGGAAAGTGACTAGTGCATCTCTCCATTTCCCACTCAGAGAAGCACTCAGAGTTTCTAGGAAACACACAAATCCCAAAAGGCAATGACATTAAAAGATTAAAGGGGTCTGCTTTTTATTATTTTCCTTCTAACTTCCCTGAAGCAAGCACTTTGGCATATTGCGGCTTGAAGTCTCTATCTGCTAGGACCAGTCTGGTGGAGAGTAACTTCCTGAGAAACATGCTGAGATTTCCACTGATCCATATATTTCTGCATCTTTGTAGAAAAAGCCCTAAACGTCCAGTTATCCTTATATATATATGTTAAGCTTAAAATCAAAACTCTTCCTCTGATTTGAATGGGCTTTTAATACTTGAATTTCCACTTCTCAGTCTAGCTGACAATTACTCAACAGCTAATACAGTGCTTGTCACATCCTTTTCTAGGATCTCTATTAAAAGTGTTTCTTCCCCCAATAAAGTGTTTTACGAAATGCTTCCCTAACTATTCAAGAAGAAAAAACTATTAGCCTTTAGTCTAAAGCTTATCTTATTGTGGATAAGTTTTAAAGTCAAAACAAAGAGGAAATGCAGTCAGAATTAGGGGGGAAAAAATCCCACAAATTAACGACAAAGTAGAGTCCAGTGACATCTAAATGCAACATTGGTGCTTCCCTTCCTTGCACTGACTCCAGTGTTTTTTCCTCAGTTAAGGACCAGATGATGGACTTGGTTTGTGTTTAGGAGTCATGTCGTTGGGAAAATATGTCTATCTAAATACTAAAATTACAATCAGGGCAGTGAGAGGCTCCCACTATGAGAGCTACGGGATCACTGTGGCCCCTGGGAAGGCAGTTAACTCACACCTAACACAAACTCACTGTGGAAGAGCAAGAGGAATTGCCTGCCCTATTTAAATACCCTACCTTTCTTCCCCAGAGTTAAGTGTGATCAGATTTTATCATTCTTTGTATGCATGATGATGGAAAACTTGGTTTCCAACATATTTTTTTAATTAAAAGAAAAAAGAAAAGGAGAACAGCATTTGGGTCAGGGACAATTCAAGGCCTATCTTAGATTTCACAGAGGAACAATCATAAAAGAGTGTCATAAAGTAGAATTCGACATAAATGATATAATCTCTAGTTTACATGCTACTAAACCTGCTTATTGATGCTTAAAATGGCTGAATATTTGATAAGAGCATTACTGCTTTCAGAATACCAAAATTTTTTTCATTTAAATCATCAAGGTTTTTTCTAAAAAGACATTCATTTAATGTGTCAAAGAAAAAAATGAAAATGTGCAATTCAATAGACCCATTCCATACTGGTCTTCAAATTGTTCTAGGGAGCCCCAGAGTTTGGGATTATTCAAGATTCACAGGTGACATAACAGCTGTCTTCATCTGTATGAATATCTGCCATTTAGCAGAAGAATTCAGCTTACTGGAACTAGGTCAATGATTGAGATTTGCAAGAAGAATATATTAATATACAACCTAGAGTATAAGTTTTTAACAATCAGAGCTGCCAGAGTATTAAACAGTCTCTCTTATGATGTTAGGAATTTCTATCACTAGATTTATAAATGGAATGAAGGTACATCAAAGAATCTGGCACACAGTAGGTTCACAAGTATTTGTAAACTTAAATCATACTCAACCTAGGTGATTCCCTATCAGGGCACTATTACTAGGAATGACTTGAATGTGTTAATTTCTGAGATCTCTTCCAGTTCTAAAAGTCTTTAGTATCTAGCAGAAGAAATTGTTTATTTTTTAAGATATGTGTTGACACAGGGGGGATTCTTGCAGAAATAGACAAGCATCATATCTAGGTCAGCCAGTTGTACAAGTTAAGCTGCAATGTGGAAAAGTGGTTAAAGCACAATCTGAGGTTAGTTAAAAGAACTTCAGCAGAGTCTCAACAGTAGCAGCTCTAGACCACACTGCAAGTTGGGAATACAAAGTAAACCAATATCCTTTGAAATCAGGGTAAAACAAACTATCTCTTAATGTGGTGACTGTGTTTGCAGTCCTGCTAAAAGACAAGTTGGGATTGCTTCAAAAAGCCACAATTTTTGCTTATTCTGGAAAGTGATGCCTTACACTTTTCCCTAGTGGAAATAAGCCAAGATATTAGAAGTCTCTGAGATCTTCTCCAAACTTGCATTTCTGAGCACGGCAAATCAGGGTGAATTTCATGTGATAGATATTTTAAGATGTCTGTTAAATAAACTGAGTTCAATTTATTTGTCTTTTATTAAAATATAAAAGCAAATTAAGTTGTCATGTTGGGAAACATTAAGCACCATATAAATACCAGTATTAGTAGAATTAATGGTAATTATTATTACATTAAGCTGACCATAGCAGTTTTCATACAGAGATTCACTTTGGAAAAAAATATGAAAATTTGTCTCCTAATTGACTTTTTTTTTTTTGAGCAAGGCCTCTATGCCAGCCCAGTATCAGCTCTTTAGTTACATCTAAATTGTGGTAACATGCTAAAAGAAAAAGACTAGCCAGATCCTTTCACTCATTTATGTATTTATTTGTTAATGAAGTATTACTGAATCACCATCTATCCTTAGAAGTCACATTACTAGATACAAGGAATAAAATTGTGAGCAAGGCGAGTGGGTCTCTGCCCTCCTGGAGCGTTGTAGCAGTAATAACTCATCAGGTTTCTACTGGTGGGAACTTTCAGCCGGAAAGGAGATACCCTTAAAAGGTCATTAGGAGGCCTATTTGGAGAGAATGGGACAGAGTGTTCAGAAAGTGTTCAGTCGATGACAATATGCACACCACTGCCTACATGCACAAGCAAAAGTTCTATCGGCACAAAAGTTTGTGTCCAGCATCTAAATCCATTCTTTCCATTTTTAAAAGAATACAAATCACCCAGGAGTCAATTCTTTGGGAACCTAAATGATAAAGTCAGAACTTCAATTCTCCCAGAACTAGAGACTGTGGAAGTTTTATGGCCAGGAAATTTTCATTTTTGTTTTATTTCACTATTACCCCACCCACCATTATGGTTAGTATAACATCTCAATTCACAGTGGGGCCTCTCTAAATATTTGCTGAATTGATTTAAATTCACATGCTTTCAAATTATTAAGAATTGAATAATTTGAATGCTTTTCAAGTTATTAAGAATAATCCATTGTAGCACTGTGAGAGAAAGTTCAGCTCATCTTAGAAGACCTGTAGCAAGTTACTTTGGAACAGGTGCAAACATTATGTGTAAGACATGACAAAGCAATTCTTCCACTACACTAGGGATCAGCAAAGTTTTTTTGTAAAGAGTCAGAGAGTAAATATTTTAGGTCTTGCAGGCCATATAATCTCTGTCACAACTACTCAACTCTGCTATTATAGCATAAAAGCAGCCATGGACAACACATAAGTGAATGTGTGTGGCTGGGTTCCAATGAAACTTTATTTGCAAAAAACAGGAAAAAGCCACATTTGGCCTGCAGGCTGTAACCTACCAACCTCTGCTCTATATCACAGAGCTTCAGATAGTGTACAGGTCAAAGAGAAATATATGATTTATCCACAAACTTTTAATAGAGGCAAATCATCTAAGAAGGCCTTTTAAAAGTTGGGAGTAAATTCAATGAACAATTGATTCATATTTGCTTGTTTAGCAGAGCAGTAAACATTTAAGGGAAAGAAAATCAGAAAATATTAAAGAAAGGTAACCTCAGCTCCTAGATTTAACAAAGTAGTTTGCCAGATTTTCTACTGATCTTTATCCTGGGCATGTTTTATGTTATACATACTAGAGATACGTAATGTATATACAATTTTGTACAAGGTTTTAAAATTAACATGAATATTTTCTTGTCATTAAAAGCCCTTAATAAACATAATTTCTAATGACCATGTAGTATTCCAACCTGTGGAAACCATAGTTTACTTAACCCTTCCCTAATTTCCAACAGGTATTTATAAATTTTCTGTTTTATAAAAGCAGTTTACACTATGGAAAACGCAAACATGTAAAATGCATTTATGATCCAAAAAACAAGATCTATAAGAGGAACCTGAGCCTTCCAATCAAACATGGAATGTAAGCACATTTGCCTTACCCATATTTCCTCTTAAAATGACATCAGAGGAATATAGAAGAAAAGAACCAACAAGACAAACAGGAGAGGAAAATGACAGCAGATGAGATGTCAAAAAGTTGGGAAAGAAGGAAAGAGGATGGATGAGAGATACTCATGACTCAAAAGGTACATGTGACTTCCGGAGAAAGCAGAAAGGTGAAAAAGCAAGTCACTTTGATACCTGCATCTCCACTTTGTTACCATTTCTTCCTATTATTTCATTTTGTTACTCTCTTCACTAATCTCCTCAGGTATCATGCTTCTTTTAAATTCATGATAATTCTGCTTCAATAATCTGCTTTAGATCATATAAGATACCTACTGTACAGTTCATTTTTACATTAGTTTAGGATGAGTGTAAACTACCACTACAGAAGGACACAAAAAGGCTTAAGGAATATAGACACATTTTTGTCATTTAACAGATCTGGGAAAGCAATGGTCAGTGGGCCAGCTCTGTCCCACATGATCATTTGGAACACTGGATTCCTCCCACTGTGCTACCCAGCCATCCCCAGATCCCTGGAACCATCTGCATAGCCGAAAATGGGTTGCCACCAAGTCAGGGTCTCAGGCAATGAAAGGGGCAAGAAGGTCTGCAGGAGGCATGCCTAGCACCTTAAGACTCAAGAACAGAAATAACATACATCATTTCTGTTTATGTCCCAGTGATGAAAACTTAATCACACGGCCACACCTAACTAAGTGGGAGGCTTGGAAATGTCTAACTTTAGCAAGAAGGGCGAATTCATTCTGTGGAAAGCTAACGGTTTTCTGTTAGCTAACAGACGCCACAATTGTCTTCCTTTTTTGTGAGTACTCTGCAGGCATCTAGTTACTTTCACTTGTGAGCTCACACACCCCTGGGTATAGCACTTCCTCTGTCTGACAACGTCCACTGGGGAAGGACTGAGTGAACGCTTGAGTGGCCAAGAGCCAGCACCCACTTTCAGCTACTCCTTAGCATGGTAAGTTTTAAACCCTACCATGTTACCACACAGTAGACTCATGCACCATCAAGGTTATTTGAGGATTAAATGACATATACATGTAAAAATCTTACTATCCTGTTTGAAACATATGAAACATGAAGTATTGAAACGTTAACTCAAATTTCCCTACTTCACAGAGCCTCTAATAGAATGTTAAAAGATCTGCTATCTGATTTGTGACAAGGTCACTTTGTGCTTTTGACAAAATCACCTAAGCATAAATATCTGGGTTAAGTCATAGAAACCTAGATAAATCTTGGGAGCCAACAATAAATTCTAGGGCTCCTTTCTAGCTATCACCTGATGCCAAATGAAACTGATTAGTATGATCTGCACTTCCAGGACATCCTAGAGGCAGCCACGATACATTTTGCGCCTGAACTACCTTGTCAGAATGTTTGGAACAGGTTCTACTATATCATCAGCAGAAAAGACTATGAACAATTTGGATCCCCATCACCACTGCACCACCGGAAAATAGAGAAAACAGTTTGGACTAATCTGTTTGAGAAAGAGAGACAGAAAGACAGAGACAGATGGCATGCTACTATATACATGAGATTTTTTTTAATACATCTTTATTGGAGTATAATTGCTTTACAATGGTGCGTTAGTTTCTGCTGTACAACAAAGTGAATCAGCTATATGTATACATATATCCCCATATCCTCTCCCTCTTGAGCCTCCCTCCCACCCTCCCTATCCCACCCCTCTAGGTGGTCACAAAGCACCAAGCTGATCTCCCTGCGCTATGTGGCTGCTTCCCACTAGCTATCTACTTTACAGTGGGTAGTGTATATGTCAGTACTACTCTCTCACTACGTCCCAACATCCCCTTACCCCGTGTCCTCAAGTCCATTCTCTACATCTGAGTCTTTATTCCTGCCTTGCCACTAGGCCCATCAGTATCATCTCTCTAGATTCCATATATATGTGTTAGCACATGGTATTTGTTTTTCTCTTCCTTACTTCACTCTGTATGACAGCCTCTAGGTCAATCCACCTCACTACAAATAACTCAATTTCGTTCCCTTTTATGGCTGACTACTATTCCATTGTATATATGTGCCACATCTTCTTTATCCATTCATTTGTCGATGGACATTTAGGCTGCTTCCATGTCCTGGCTATTGTAAATAGTGCTGCAATGAACATTACAGTACATGACTCTTTTTGAGTTATGGTTTTCTCAGGGTATATGCCCAGTAGTGGGATTTCAGGGTCGTATGGTAGTTCTATTTTTAGTTTTTTAAGGAACCTCCATGCTGTTCTCCACAGTGACTGTATCAACTTACATTCCCACCAACAGTGCAGGAGGGTTCCCTTTTCTCCACACTCTCTCCAGCATTTATTGTTTCTAGATATTTTGATGATGGCCATTCTGACCTGTGTTAGGTGATACCTCATTGTGGTTTTGATTTGCATTTCTCTAATGATTAGTGATGTTGAGCATCTTTTCATGTGTCTGTTGGCAATCTGTATGTCTTCTTCAGAGAAATGTCTATTTAGATCTTCCGCCCATTTTTGGATCAGCTTGTTTTTTTGATATTGAGCTGCATGAGCTGCTTGTATATTTTGGAGATGAATCCTTTGTCAGTTGCTTCGTTTGCAAATGTTTTCTCCCATTCTGAGGGTTGTCTTTTCATCTTGTTTATGGTTTCCTTTGCTGTGCAAAAGCTTTTACATTTCATTAGGTCCCATTTGTTTATTTTTGTTTTTATTTCCATTACTCTAGGAGATGGGTCAAAAAGGATCTTGCTGTGATTTATGTCATAGAGTGTTCTGCCTATGTTTTCCTCTAAGAGTTTGATACTGTCTGGCCTTACATTTAGGTCTTTAATCCATTTTGAGTTTATTTTTGGGTATGGTGTTAGGGAGTGTTCTACTTTCATTCTTTTCCATGTAGCTGTCCAGTTTTCCCAGCACCACTTATTGAAGAGGCTGTCTTTTCTCCATTGTATATTCTTGCCTCTGTGTTAGATTTCTGAGATTTCCTCCTTCCTTGAGTTTTGCTATTAACATATTCTTCCTTTTATGAAATGATGTCAGGAGATAGCTGTTTTTTTGTTGAATGTCCTCAAAAATGTAAAGTTAGTTATATTTTGTTATGTTGTTCCTATTTTTTTTTAATTTCAGTACGAATTTCAACACCCTGGGAACTTTGAACTATTGACTGTATAAAGATAGACAACTCAAATTGCTCCTATGTAGAAGTAATGATTGAAGATTTCTTTATGGCTGTCCAATTTTTTTATGATTCTAAGATATATAGTTTTAAATGTACAATACTATGTCTGCTTTCTCTAAGTATCTTTAAAATAGTGCTATTGGATTTTTTTTTTTTTTTTTTTTTTGCGGTACGCGGGCCTCTCACTGTTGTGGCCTCTCCCGTTGTGGAGCACCCGCTCCGGACGCGCAGGCTCAGCAGCCATGGCTCACGGGCCCAGCTGCTCCGCGGCATGTGGGATCTTCCCGGACCGGGGCACGAACCCATGTCCCCTGCATCGGCAGGCGGACTCTCAACCACTGCGCCACCAGGGAAGCCCTGCTATTGGATTTTGACTGATTTCCACTTGAAGGAAATATTAGGCACAAGACATCCTAAAAGCTTTCCAGTACAAAACACATGATAACAAATATCCTTCTAAACGCTTAGCCGAATTCACACACACACACAAAAAGAAGGCCTCAGGGGCTCAAAACATAGAAGTTGGAAACCAGAATTTACAACAGTTCAGAGAGTGTTTGCTGCTCTTGTACTATAAGAGATACACCAGGGATAGGAGGTGTGACCTTGACCTACAAAGTTGAGAGAATTGAGAACCTCAGCATAAGATTTGGACATTGGCAGGGTTACACCCTTAGTGAAAATGTGGACTAGGAGAGAAAAGTCTTTCCACAGAGAAATTGAAGGAAATTGTCTATTTCAGCCTAGGCTGTGAATGGGAAAAAAAAAAAAATCTCTCCTGTGAATTTGTAGCTACGTACCTTCCTTCACACAGATTTGAGGTTCAAATTTATACTTACTGTGTGTGGTCCAGAAACTCCAGACTGAAAATTAGTCTACAGTGGACTTGGCACACTGGGACACTTAAAGCAAGTGCAACGTTAACCAGGCCTTATTGGATTCCCAGAGAAAGCCCGGCCAAATATAATCTCACAATCCAAAACTGCATGTGATGAAATAATTTACCACAAGAAAGAATCATCAGAAACACCAAAGAATATAATTAGTCTCCTATGAGTGTTAATTTCTTTTTTTTGTGGCCATAGTGCGCAGCATCAGGCATCTTACTTCCCCAATCAGGGATCGAACCTGTGCCCTTAGCAATGAAAGTATGGAGTCCTAACCACTGGACCTCCAGGGAATTCCCAGATAATTATTATGATTGGATACATAACTTACACAGAATGTAAAATAAACACATCATGGAATCAAAAATATGACAGGGAACAGGATAGCATTGAAATAAGACCCAGTATATTTTCTAAAGAATCAAATGAATCACGTAGAAATGAAAGATATGCACATTGACTTACAGTGCACGTTTATATATGCACCCTTATTCTGAATGATGGGGCAACTCAAACATGTGAATGAAAGGTGTTATAAACACATACACATTTCTGTCATGTTCTGATTTACATATGCCTGACATTGTCCCATGTTTCTGGCCTTATCCACCTTTATAATGTGGAATAACTAGGCACAGTAGGTTAAGGGCCTATTATAACTTCAGCTTTTTTTTTTTGATGTTCCAAAATAGCAGTTTTCTTTCTCTCTTTTTTAAAGAACTTTTTGAAACAAACCTAATATACAAAACAGATTTAATTATAATTACCCTTCTAGGTTGAGGATGGTGATGGTAGATAGGGATGGGGCCTCACCAGTGTAAGCCCCACATGCCAGGCCCTGTGACTTGACACCCTAGGAATCCTAGAGCCCAGTCTGAAAACTCCCTACTCTGGTCCGGCTAACTACCATGCTGCCTCAATTGCTTCTTCCCCTTCATTTCCTAAAGGTACAATTTCTGGGTGGTTTTATCACAAGAAAGAATTATCTTTTCAGCAAATGACTAAAAGAGGTTTTTTTAAAATAAATTTATTTATTTATTTTTGGCTGCGTTGGGTCTTCATTGCTGCCTGTGGGCTTTCTCTAGTTGTGAGCGGGGCCTACTCTTCCTTGCCGTGCACAGACTTCTCATTGCGGTGACTTCTCTTGTTGCAGAGTGTGGGCTCTAGGTGCGTGGGCTTCAGTAGTTGTGGCTCGTGGGCTCTAAAGTGCAGGCTCAGTAGTTGTGGTGCACAGGCTTAGTTGCTCCGCGGCATGTGGAATCTTCCCAGACCAGGGATCGAACCCGTGTCCCTTGCATTGGCAGGCAGATTCTTAAGCACTGAGCCCCCAAGGAAGTCTCAGGATTTTAAGTGTAGGGTATTTTTGTTTTTATTCCCAAGTGTTCAGCCATTTTAATATCATTTGCCTCTAAACTGACACTATTAAATACAGAGAGAATTTCTTTCTCCACAATAGATGTAGGATTTATTAGAATAATTCATTGTTCCCTAAAGACAGCAATACACATATATTGCAATTGTTGTAATCACATATGTAGTTATCATCTTTCCTGGTTTGGGGTTTTTTTCTTTTCTCCTACTGAAGCCCCATTTTGCACAAGCAAAATTTAGCAACTTCATTAAATGCATTGCCTGATGCACCTGTTTGGACCCTGGGTATCATTTTCTTTTCTCCAACACATTTTTATTCAAGATGTGCTGAGTTTTCCCAGAGGCTGTCTGGGGACTTTGAGACATCTGCACCCAGCAGTTTGCTTAAATCAACAAAAAGTATTGATTGAAGAAAAATCAAACTTTAGGGTATCAATTTAACCATTCCTTTTCAAGTATCCTAGATTGATGGAACATGTCAGCCCTGATACATCCACCATCACTGTTCAATGCTTAGAATAACTATTAAAGCAAAATTGACTGCACGCTAATGAAAACTGTCATCGGGAGTGGTGTAAAGACCATGAAGAGAAAACAACACAGGAAATATTGTGGAAAACTTTGATTGGAATGGAGTGACTGAGGAAAACAGACTATGAGGAACACCAGAAATAACTATCATGCATAACATAATCTTCATAAACTGATTGTGTACAAGTAGCTAAGCCTATAAATAAAGAAGAAAACATCCGACCAAGGAGGATATAAGATCAAATCTTTAAATTCTCAGCATATAGTTCAGTTCTAGGATCCCAATTTTCTGAAAGTTTCCTTTTATCACATATGAATGTGCAGTGATCATTTCATTGGCTCTCTTCAATGAGTTTATGAATTTAAAGAACTGTAGACCAACAAAAGGGGTAGAAATAATGGAGTAAGCAAAGAGAAAGTGTGACTAACAAATGGAAATTCTTTTCCTTATCTTGAAGAATCCCTCGAAAAAGCCAGTTTCTGGTCTCTGAGTCTCACATCAGCTTTTCTGAATCAGATTTTTTTTAAAAGGCATGCTGGGGTAGGGAGAAGTATCAAAAAAAAAAAAAAAAAAGTTAACATACAAGATTGTGACCAGTAGGGGGCAGGATGGCTTTAATATTTACATCAAGAATATTTAAGAGGTGTACAAATGTATTTGCATAGATTCTGTGACAGATTACAAAAGTGGCTGCAATTCAACACTCCTCCCTATATCCATGCCTTTGACAATCTGACACTTAAGCTCCTCCAATCTAGAAGCAGACACTATGTCCCACCTCTTGAGTCGGAGTTTACCTCGTGCCTTGCCTTAGCCACTAGAGTCCAGGAGCAGTGAGGCTGTAGAGTTCTGAGCCTATGGCTCAAGAAGTCTTGCACATGCTCACTCACTCTTCTGGAACTCTGCCACTACATATGAAACAAGCCCAGCCAAGCCTAGCCAGATAGGTGCGTATGGCCAACCTAAACCAGCCAGACTCCAGCTGACCAACTAACTAACTACAGTACATGAATGAGCCCAGCCAAGATCAGTCAAGCTTGGCTCAGACCAGAACTATCCAGTCAATCCACACAGAGTCCAAAGCCTAATAAATGTTGTTTTAAGCCACTGAGTTTTGATGTGGTGTGTTAACAACAATTGTTAAGTGGTTCAGTCTCCAAACAAAAGTGTCATTTCATGTCACCTTTGTCATATAAATGCCCATCGAGCCATTCACTTAGAATTTTTTTCAGTGCCAATTCTATACTGGCTGTTAGGGCACAGACTATTCAACAAGCATTCACTGAACATCAACTTATCACTGTAAGTACTTAGAATGAAAAAATGAGGGCAGAAAGGTATACTCTCAAAAAGTTAGTTTTCTGGTAAGTAAAAACAGACGTTTGGGGAGTGACTACAAAGGAGTAGCACAAAGAAATTTTAGGAGTGATAAAACTAAGAAGTGCGGTGTTGCACACATAACTATTTGTCAAAGCTCTTAATACTGTATACCACAGTGAATTTTTCTGTACATAATTTTTTTAAATCAACTAAGATATGAGAGAACCAATCGAGTAGTATAACAAATCAATCCCATAATCACACTGAAGGAGGTGGAGAGAATAAAGGGGCTGACCTGAGTAACTCTGGAAAACAGCGTTTTGACTGATACGGTGAAATTTTAAAAAGAACTGTCACAAATATTGTACTTCTGTACGCTAGATAATACATTTTTTTCTCACAGGAATATGGATTAGTAATCCTAAAACTATTTTATATAAATAATAAGGTTGAGCAAGTAAGTAAATGTATTTGTAGTGTTAAGAGCTAAGCTTCTCACTGTCAAGAGAAATAAGGTATAAATAACAGGGAAAGATCAAAATGAAC
The DNA here is from genome assembly GCF_039906515.1 of Pseudorca crassidens. Taxonomy (NCBI): domain Eukaryota; kingdom Metazoa; phylum Chordata; class Mammalia; order Artiodactyla; family Delphinidae; genus Pseudorca; species Pseudorca crassidens. The sequence goes on from NC_090298.1 coordinate 70,325,755, forward strand.
TGTTTTGTTCAGTATGAACTCATCAGTATGAATATCATATCAGTATTAATTTGTCTTTTTTTAACACTGTATAAAGAGATACAAAAATATAGATGTGTGTATGCATGAGTAACTATACATACATTTCCTAGCTCTGTCTTCTGAGAAAGCCTCAGCAGAAAGAAGTCACTAAGAAACAGTGACATCCCAGTAGGAATTAACACACTTAGGATCCAGATCTTGGTTTCTAAGGACCATTTCTAATAAAAAGAACCAGGGTTCCTTGGAAAAGTAGTTGATTCCAAGGCTAAAGGCACATAAAATACAAGATGAGCCTGAGGCATCTTGGGGTACTGAAAAATAACTAAACGAAAGGATGGGAGGATACGGAAAGGATACAAGCACCAAAACTAAAGCATCCCAAATGGCCAAATCCATAAGTTGAACAAAATAAATAATATTGGCTTACAAATCCAAAGAATAAAATAAGTACCCTTGATTTAAGATATTTACCAAAAAATAGTTTTTTATAAATAAATGGAGCTGAAGGAACAACTCCTCTTTACTTACAATTAATAAAGGTACAAGGAATGAGGGAACTGGACAATAGCCATTAGAACACAACAGTAATAATTGCTGCAGGCAAGATCCACTGATGAATGCTAAAATTAGTGGGTAAAAGTTAAGGGAAAACAGAATATTTGCCTAATTTCAAAGTTCTACCCCTCCAAAAATAAATATTTGTTCATTACAAACAGAAAAATTATAACTTTACAGTGGAGAAACATGGTAGACACCTCCTTAACCAAGTGACCAAGATTAATATTACCAGTGACAAAACATATCTACATAATGTACCCTCATATCATGCACTGAAAAGGATATATATCACCTTTCTGGTAATAATGTATTACCTCAATATAATCATGAAACCAAAACATCACACAAACTGAAGTTAAGGGACATTCTCCAAAATACCTGGCCAGTACTTTTCAAAAGTCTCAAGGTCATGAGAGTCAAGGAAAAACTGAGGAACTATCACAGACTGGAGGAGACTAAGGTGATTAGACAACTAAATTCAATGTGGGATTCTGGATTAGATTGCAGAAGAAAAAGAACATTAGTAGGAAAACCAATAAAATCCAAACCAACGCTCTTATTTAGTGAATAGTATTGTATAAATGTTAATTTCTTCATTTCTCCAACTGTGCTCTGGTATTTCAACATCAGGGGAAAGGTGGGTTATGGGTATACGGAAACTTTATATTATTTTTGCAACTCTTCCATAAGTCTAAAACTCTCAAGAGGTTTAAAAACACATCTCCTAATTAATTCCATTTTGTAGTAGACACCACTAAGGTAGTTTAGAGCATGTCTATGGCTTTATATACACCAGGTTCAAACAAGTAGAGTTTTAATATATATTTATTTATATCTTTTCAGACGATCAAATACATCAATAGAAATTTGGACTAGCTTGCCAGTTTAGTTGGGTCAACTAAATAATGCTAAACCTCCATTTGTTCATTACATTATATGGACACTGATCAAAATACATACTTAGTTTTACTAGTGTTTAGTGTCTTTGGCATTGAATCAGGAGAATATGATCCCTATACCATTAAAATCCCTATACCATTCAAGCACAAGAAACTGAACTAAAATAAAGTATAATAAAATAACAAAATAAACCATGAGCATATAAAGTGTGAGAGAGACTATGATTGGTACCAGTATAAAGTAGTATCAGGCAAAACAGACCTCGTCCCTGTCCTAATATAGTTTATATTTTACCACTAAGATGATTCAGTTCTTTGGGTTTCTGTTAAATCTTCCAAGACAATTATCAAAAAGTCTGTAATTGCACATGAATGTCTCAAGGACAAGAATTCCATCTTCTCCTTCCTTTAAACCCAGTGGAGTGTATTATGTATACAACTTAAATCCTCTATAAATGCTCTTGGGTAGTTGACCCAGACTCAGGATGTGCACACTTCAAAGGCATTTTTGTTTCAGTCTATGAGAACTCATTTATGCAAAGGTAAAAGATAGCTTTTGAAAAATGTTCTCCACATTACAGATTGTAGCAAATTGCTCAAGTTGGCCATGCAGCTTACCTTTCACCATGTGAACTAGAAGACCAGCTGCAGAACTGTCAGAAACAAATTACCTGTTAACACATCTACTTCTACCCAGCAAGAATGGAAGATTCCCTCTCCTCTTTGGTGATTCTAATTGTCAGATATTGATAAACATTATTGGGTAAGAAACTATACAAACTGATTCATCATTAGTACAACTGAGATCTGTGATTTAAAGACTAAGAATAAGTTGAAACATCTGTTCTGTTATGGAAATTATTCCTAATGCAGTTTCAGGTCATTCACTACCAAGTACCTCCTTTATTGTACTCAGCACTGGTATTATTTTCTGATTTGTAGCATTCCTAGTTCTATGAAATATGTACAATGCAGGTAACTCTTGATTCATGGAAATAAAGAAGTCTGAGTAAATCAGGGTCCCAGGAGAGTAATCAAGATGATCAGAGAGTTTGAAATCTTGTCTTATGAGGAACAGTTGAGGAATCAGTTATGTTGAATCTACAGACCTAGGGAGGATGGGATAACATTCTTCAAGTATTATATTCATCACATGGAAATAGAATTAGACTTGTTATGTACCATGTAATTCAGAAGAGTAGATCAAGGACATTTGAAAGTTACATAGGAGCAGTTAGCTAAATACTTAGACGTAGGTTTAGCTATAAACGCCATAAAACCAAAAATATAACCTATCTTAGAGGAGAGAGAATTTTGTTCCTCTCAAGTAAACAAAAATCAGGAAATAAACCGTTCAGGTCTTTGGAAGACTCCACAATTAGAAACCCAGGCTCTTGACATCTTCAACATGTGGCTCTAACTCAAAGTCTAAGATGGTCATTCAAATTCTAGCCATCAAGTCTGCATGATGTCCAGCCAGCAGGAAAGGAAAAAAAAGGGGGTGAGAAAGGGTTACAGCTCCTCTCTATTTAAGAATATTTCCTGAAATGTATGTACAAGTCCCATTTATATTCCACTAACCAGAGTAATGTCTATACTCAACTGCAAGAGAGGCTAGGAAATATATATTTACTCCAGGCATCTGGCTAATAATCAGAATTCTACCACTTAAGAAGGAAAAGAAGAACAGATATTGTGAGACAACCAGTGGTCTCTGCCACATGGATGTCAAATCAATATAGAAAATGTTTTCTGACGAATAGCTCTAGAATGATAGTTTCTTGGGAAGTTAAATCTTACCCAACACTAGAGCTATTCTCAGCAAAAGCTAAATGGTCACTTGCCAAAAATGCCAAAATGGAATCTAAGCATCTTTAAAGGTTTGGGCTAGGTCACTTCCAAGATTCTAGTAAACCAGAAGAAATTAAACTACAGATAAGACAGAACCATAAACCATTGGATTTAGCCTAGATTTTATAAAAATTTACATATTAACAAGCATGTCAACTCATTTCAGTCTTTTCCCCTTGTATTAATTTGTTAGGACTGCCATAACAAATTAGACAAGGTGGCTTCAACAACAGAAATTTATTTTCTTATGGTTCTGGAGGCTGGATGTTCAAGATCAAAGTGTCAGCAGGTTGGTTTCTCTTGAGGCCCCTCTTGGCTTTCAGGTGCTTGCCTTCCTACTGTATCCTCACCTGGTCTTTGCTCTGTTCATGCACATCTCTGGTGTCAGTTCCTCTTCTTATAAGGACACCAGTCATATTGGATTAGGGTCCCACCTTTATGACCTCATTTAAACTCTTTAAAAGGGCCTATCTCCAAATACAGTCATAGTCTAAGGCACTAGAGTTTAGGACTTCAACATACAAATTGCAGGGCAGGGGGTAAATTCAGTTCATAACACTCTTCATTATTTTCACACCTGCTCTGTTGTCAAAAAGTCGAAGAACACTGAAATAGACAGCAGGAAATGAGTAGGATGGAAAAATCCAAAGTATTGATGTAGTTTGTATAACAAAACAAGAGACAGTCCCAAAAAGTAGTGAGAGGGGTTGGGAAAATAGTGAAAGGCAGATTTTTGCCAAACCCAACTGTACCATCTTTTTCTCTTAAGTATACCTATTTCTACATCTATTTCTAAATATCAAATATCAGAAATCTGACCAATGTGCCTAGCCTGAGAGAATATTTAGAAAATGTATTAATTACCTTCATCACGTACTTTGTCAAAATAACTAAATTTTCATTTAGCTAAGCAATCGTAATTATAACATAACGGTACGTGTGTTTATGAAATTAAACTCTTATTTGAATTTCACAATTCTCTCCTTTGCAAGAGTGAGCCAAGCTTAGCCCATTTCTGTGCAAATTTCCCTAATTAGGGCATATATACTGTCATCATTAATGGATTTCATGGATTCCTTCATTTAACAAATATTTATTGAATGATGTTTATGTACCAGAAACTGTAGCTACAACACATAAATGAGACCTTCACAGCCCCTGACAGTCCTTGCTCTCAGAAAGCTTATAATCTGGAGAGATGTGCAGACAAATTGACAAGCAATTACCACACTGGGTGATAAGAACACATGGGGGCATGCAGGGGTGCCTCGTCTGGATCTGAGAGGTCAGGGAAGGATTCCTAAGTAATGTTCAGTCAGGCAAGGGAAATGGGATAAAGGTCACAACCTGGTGCTGTTCCTGCATTCCTTTTATTCCCAACTTCTTTTTAATTTTGAAAATGTTCAAAGCTATAAAGTTTTAAGAAAAGTACAATAAGCATTCCTATTTGTTTCACTTAAGTTCACTAATTGTTATGTTTGTCACTTTTGCAGGATCTGATTCTGTCTCTCCACATAAGGCCATGTGCACACACACATACTCCAAAATGGCAAAATCAGTTACCTGTATCATGATGTCTTACCCCTAAGTATTTTAATGCTCTCCTATGAAAGTTATCACACCTGAGAAATTTAAAATTAAATCAGTGTCATCTAATATACGGCCCACATTCAAATATCCTGAATTGTGCTCAAATTATCACATATATTTTTTTCTCTTTTAACCAGGATCCAACCAAGGTTTATCCTAGGTGGCCTATCAATGGCCTAGCAAGAAGCAGGAACAATCCCTCCCTTCAGAAAGAAGAGTCGTACCCCAACTTCACTTCCCAAAGAACCAGGAGTCCCAAATCTCCAGCTGTAGGAAGCTGGCATTTCTTATCATTGCCCCGAACAGCTAGCGCTGACACTCAGACTCCTCAGCGCTTGAGCCGAAAATACTTCCCTCCCAGTCCCCCAACCATGAACTCTCACGTTCACCTCACAAAAAGGAATAGCCTCAGAACAACAGGGTCAATCTCCTGGTGCACAATCAAACAGGGTGATATCAACTGTGCCCTGGCCCAAATACACCTTCCACAGAATGCAAGAGACTCGAGGAAATATGCACTTGATGACCTGGTGCCCAGGAGTTGTAGTCTGACCAAGTGAGTATGCAGTAGTCACCCAGAGCCTTCTGCATGAAAACACCCCTGTGAGACATTTTAAAACAGCTGAAGTTTTTTTCCTGTTCATCTTGGTATTGAGCCTAGCACAGTGCCCGAAATATAGTGGGCCTTTGATAAATGTTTGCTGAATGAGCAAATTACAAAAGGGAAGCATAGCTGTTCATCATCTTCCAAATGACCCTACAAAGTGTTGCTGCCCTCCGCAACAGTGCACATTCAGAAGTATTTATGAATCTGCATCATACTACAAACATGCAGTTTTACCACCAGTGAATTTCCTCCATCCCAGTTTGCAGTGAATAAAATGCCAGTGTGTTTTCACTGCTTCCCTGCATATGTTGGTAGTAAAATATTCACAACTTAGAGAATTATGCAGTGTGTTTTCAACAGCAGCTTTTGAAAGCCACTTTTTCCATTAAAACTGTCAGTTCGGTAATACAGCCATGATTTCAAAGCAAAGGAGCATTATGGCGCAAATCAAAGATAGATTACATATTTTATGTTTACATATTCTAGGACCTTCACGGTGTAAAGTCGTTGGATTTTTTTTTTAGGCTTTATGTAAGTCTCATCCATTTTGGAATTGGAATGCATCACCTTTATTATGAACCAAATAAAACCAGTGTATAATATATGTGGTATTGCTAGGTATTATACTTGCATTATTTACAAGCAACTGCAAGGGGAGAGGGTGGCAGTGAGAACTGAAAAGAGCCATTCCCTGTTGCTTTTTTAATTAATTAACCCTTGTGTATCTTCTATCTTCCTTATAATCTCTCAAGATATGCAGATATATCCCCAAAATGTCTGATTACAACTAACTTCTGGTCAGATAACAAAGCTAACCATTAAATTTATAACCATAGGACCTGAAAAGTGAGAGGAAGTTCTGATGCTATTTTTTATTAGTAGAAAATATATTAATATCACTGAAAATTAGTTGTAATAGAAAACTATTACTGGGTTTGTGGTGCAAAGAAAAAATTGCTTGGCAATAAGACAGCCTCTATCTTAATTATAGGTTCAACGCATACTTGGCCATGCTCAGTTTGCAGGAAAAGTAAAAGAAACTAAAGCTCTTAAAATAACAGTATTTGTCCATAAGTGGTAAGATTCTTCAACAACACATGAAAGGGACAAGATGATAGCCTGTTTAAATCGTTAGATAATATGCTTCAGAGATTTCCATCTTTAGCAATATGGTGGCAAGTGAGGACTGTATAAATTAAAATACTGGAACAGTCTTGTTGTCTTAGATTCAAATTTGATGGGAACTATTTTATTTAAGCATCTCTTCTGGTCATCCAGACCCCATAGGGGAAAAAAACTGAATGAAAAAGAAATGGAAACAATGCAGCCTCATGATTAAGAATATGGGCTCTGGAACAGGCTGAGTTCATACCCTGGCTCTGCCACTTACGAGCTCCTTTAAAATCCACTAAGCCCCTCTGTGCCCCACTTTCCTGATCTCTAAGTGGGAGCAGCAGTTAGTTTGCCTAACCCAATTCCATTCCTGACACCTTTCTCCCTCATCTCTGGTAGGTCAAATAGCTAATGACTTGGTTACCGGACTCCTGAACAGCCAGAGCTGGTCATATATATGATGTCATTTTGGCTACAGAGAGATGATGAGTCTGATGGGAGTTACTAGGGAAGCATTTACTTTCCTGTAAAAGGGATGGTGATAGCTGGCTCCACCTTTCATCGTCTTGCCTTGAGCACAGATGTCTTAAATTGTGGCAACCATCTTGGAACTAGAGGGAAAGGCCTGGAGAATCCTAGAGAGACTGGCCTTGACATCAATGAGCCACAGAATAATCATCCATAACTGCCAACCACCAAACTTTTTTTTTAATGTAAGAAAAATAAACACCAATATTTAACTTATAAGTTGAGCTCTCAGTTACTTGCAGCTGTAAGCATTTCTAACTCATGCAGTGGGATTAGAAATAACACCTGCTCCGTAAGAGTTATTTGTAAAGATTAAAGGATTCACATAAAGCACCTAGCACAACGCCAGCACAGAGGGATTAACTGAGTAAACTATTACTAGCTAGTAATTTAATCCAGCAGGACCCTTTGGGGCCTTCCTGGGACAGACCTCTCCCCCAGATCCTCTGCTTTGGCTCCTCTCTGAAGTACCTAGAGAATAGTATCACATGCATATTTCCTGAGTTTTTCAGTTGCTAAGAACCATCACCAAATGGAAGAAATTAACGACTTGATGATCTTGAGCCTGTAGCCCCCAGACCTGCTAGCGCATAAAGATGAATAATGTTAACCGCCCTGTTACCTCAACATCAACCAGAGAATTGTGCATGAGCTGATCGTATACCCTGGGACACACCTCCCTCACCTTGCCTTTAAAAACGCTTTGCTGAAACGCTTCACGGAGTTCAGGGTTTTCGGGGGGGGGGGGATGAGCCACCCATTCTCCTTGCATGGCCCTGCAATAAACCTTCCTCTGCTCCAAACTCCATCTAACATTTTGTTTTGTTTGGCCTCACTTGATCACAGTAAGAGTACTACACTAGTAGAAGTAATAGCAGTAGTGGTATTATATTTTAAAACCTGCTAAGAAAAAGAATATACTTCTAACATGGTAAACTTATGTGTGCTGCCTTTGGAGCCGTGAGCCTAGCTAGAGTAGAGAATACCCAAAGATTCCAGCAAGCCTCGGGTTGAGTTGGCCCTGAAGAGAATCCAGAGCCCTGAAAGAACTAATGTGGCTGCCAAAGGGGCGTGGCCTACAATCAGGGGTTACCTCAGGCATGCAGAAATCTGGGCCAGCACTAAAATCCGTTGTAAAAGAAACAACAAGAAGGTAAAGCAGAGCATATGCAATTAAGAATGACAAGAAATTTAGTTTATGAAATATGGAGTTAAAGAGTATGAAAGTAAAATACATACATTCATAATAAGGCTAATTCAATACAATCGCATCAAGCAGAAAATGACATGTAACTTACTTCTAAACAGTGTATTTTAGAAAACGTGTTCCTCAAAAATTGCTAATTAAAAGAAGTTGATCTTCCTCTCACCTTAGCCACAAAGAAGACAAATATTTGCTTCTCTATAACCACTATGTAATTCAGGCTAATCATTAGAAGTACACTGACTGCCAGCTTCGCTTTGGCAAAAGACAAAGCAAAATTCAGATCCCTACGATTGTCACTGAATAACCAAATGGCAAATTCCAAGGTATCAAAACAAAATTTTTTCCATAAAAATGCACTACTTTGTTTCAGAGCAGTGAGTCCATTTCTGAATGGCAGAGAACCTGATGTTCTGATATGCTTCACTACAGTGTTTACAAGACTTTGCTTGCTATTACTGCAGGCAGAGGAAATAGAAAGGCAACAGCAACTAAGCAGCAGGGTCGGAAGAAAAGCTGATGAAAACCTGCACTGGTCTTGCCCACACATTCACAGAGAGACTGCTTCCGTTTCCCATGCCCTGGTCTCTGCCACTGAGCGGCAGGATACTAGATACAGGCTTATTCCAACGCCTACAATCGCTCAAGTCGATAATGTGCAGTGTGAAATAAACAATATTATGTAATTCCCCAATATCCAGTTGGCCCTTCTGGAGAATAGATCCATTTCCTGTCTTCTGAGTAAACAGTGTGCAATTCAAAGCTCTGTGCCACGCTGGCCCATTAGACAGAGCTGTCCCAGAGCTGGCAGCACAACTGTAACCAACACAGTGCCCCTTTCTCCTTGCTTCTTATTCATAGTGGTGTAAGGATGAATTGTTAGCTTTAACTTTGAGCTTCCTGGCATTGGTCCATTTGTATCACCACCCTGGCATTATTTGAACAGTGTGCTTCATATTTATGAGCTTACAAAATTTCTGGTCTCCCGCTTCTGCCATTCTTAAGAACCATCAAGGGAAAAGGGTGTGACCATAAAAGCTACTGTGTAACAAACCTCATTCAAATGCAGGCAGGGTATTGGGAATCTTAATTCTATTAGAGCACGGACAATGAATGTATTTGTGTTAGTTACTTTCCCACTTTGAGGTTAAACAAACCAGTGAATGGGACTCCGGGTGGCAGCAGAATGAGCTACTGCATTGGATGACGCAGGCAGACAAATGCCAGGGAGCATTTTAAAAAAGCAAGTCTCTTTCCTGCCTTCCCATGACTTTTCGGCAATTTGGATTCCGTAAGTGGAAATGAATAGCTCCAGTCCTCCAATATCTTCATTCAGCAGTTTGGTTCCGAGGGTCATGTGATGCATTTATCTCTATGGCTGCTTCTAAGAAAATGTACCCCATTCAATAAGGGTCTGAATAAACTATAGTAAATGTGTTCCGTCTACTCTTAAATTGGTATCCTTTCCTGAATAAAGTTCTAATTTGCAATAATTGCCAGACTGAATAACTTGTCCACAAACCTCCTACTAATGCCACCACAAGCCTTCTTTCCCACAAATGTGATTAACTGAATAGAGCTGGGTTTAAAACGCCACCCATACACACACGTGCCACACCTCTGATGATGGTACAGGCTCCAATACAGGTCCTCCTCCATCGCAGCCTCCACCGTCCTTAATAAGCTTCACTTACGCTAAAGAGGCGCTGCCACACACTGTCTCTAGCACCCACCCAAAACTTTTACCTCCCACAGTTACTACGTCTGGGATCCAGCATGATTTTTAAGTAAAACTGGAGGAATATGGCTTCCATTTGCTTATTTTTCTGAAAATCTTCAGGTAGAGGATCTGGTACAGGATATGGGCACTAGAAATTTCACACTATATTGCCAATAACCTGCATTGCAGACCTGAAGCGGTGTTGACCACAACAAGCATTATTTAACAAGTATCAGAAGAGCACTAAGAATTATACCCTTCCAAATCAGGCAGGTATGGACTAATCAGACTGAATACAGACAACAGCAGTAAGAATAAAGAAGCTAACATGGTTGACATGGTATAAGAAGATACTTGGTGTGTCAGGGTTTTCACAGGCCTTCAAATCCAGTAGGAATCACTATAGATTCAATAGTCCACCCCTTACTTCGAGAAATCGCTCCCCATACAAAAGGATATTCATTCCATTCTTAAAATTTCACTAGAGAAGGAGAACGTAATATAAATCTTCTCAATTACATGCAGTGGTTCTAATTTGCAATAAATTTTAAAATTTTCTCTAAGACTCTTGGTTTGCATTGGTTCTCACCTAACTGGCACTCAATAAATATTTACGTTATCATTGATGTTTCAAAAAGTAGTTATTAACATTAATATAAAGCTTGTTTTTAAAAAAAGAAAAATTAACTATGTGTTGTCAAGATTCTAGTCAAAATTTTATCCTTCAAATTTGCTAATCACTTAGGATATCATGAGGGCATAGAGAAAATACCAAAGTTTATCTGCAGCTGGTCCCATGGGAATTCTGCCACTTGTTTTTTTCATCAAATACTTAGAAAAATGTATCATTTTCTCAATAGGCCTAAGGAAAACAAATACAAAAGCACAAGAAAACTGGCCAAAAGTATGCAACTATCTCTCAAGAAATGGTAAAATCCTTAATTTCAGACCTCTGGGCTCCTAGGTTTTTGTTTTGTTTTGTTTTGTTTCAGTTTCTAAGAACTATAGTTATAATGTTTGCTCTCGGATCTATAAAGAAACAGTATGATGAATTAACTGACAATTTGTAAACATAAGGAGAGATTTAGGCTTAAAAATGAGCTAGGAAGCCCATGACAATTATGGCTGTTAAAGTTTGTCATTCAATAGTCACTTTTAATAAGTTAGAAATACATTTAGCAATAAACTCCATCAGGATAGAAAATAAGTTATTATCTTTTTAAGCAGATAGAGACAAAATCTACAGAAGCAAGTGAACAAGAGCTGTATAACTCTGACCCAAAACACATCTTTGTCTGAAATATACAGTTAATTTATGCAGAAAACAGCATCACGTATTGGTGGTTGAAAACCCTCCCAAGAGTTCAGGGTTAAAATATCTGAGTCCTGTCTTCTGATCTTAAATTTTTCCAGAAATGCTAATAAATATAAATCCATATTTGTAGAATAGTGGAAGTTACAAAAAAAAGTATTTTAACCAGGTTTAAACTAGAGCAGTTTATCTCCACTTTGTAAATCCCAAGAAGCATGAAATACTTTCCTACATGTCTTCTCCCACCTCAAAAGTGCTGCTCTTCCAGTCAAAATAGCATATAATATTTGGCTATCGGATAACTTCCACCTGCCAGTTTTATCAGGATTTGGGGCCTACCTATATCACAGTTCTCCTGTGTCAGTGAAAAGTCAGATGCAAATGCTTTCTTGGCATGATGTATCTCTGTTGCAGTTAAGACAAACACATTTAAATTTTAATGTCCCTCGGGTCAGGGAGTGTATTTAGGCATTTTTTTTTTTTTTTTTTTTTTTTTTTTACTGTATGTAACAAATACATGCACATTTGAGGACATAATAATTTTTCATGATAGAAACTGCAAACAATAAAATCTTCATACATAGAAAATAGGCAGAGCATGAACAGTGACTATGGCAGTTTCTGTTTTTTCAACCAAGTCAACCAACAAAAGCAGGCCTGTTCTTTTTGAGAAAGTATTTCAGCCCCAATTCCTATTTAGCCCTTGACCTCAAATGTGACTGACAAGTGGAATGGTGAGTTGGGAATGCGAGCAGACACCTGTCCACTGAGGAATGGACTGGAGCCAACAGCTCCTTACACAGAAAACTACTAAAACAGCCATTGTAGAATGACGACTTTTCATCACCTGGGTCAGATACAAGTCAATAACCTAGAGGTGAAAGGCTGTCCATCAAATTCCAGTTCCCAATTCCCAGGTCCATTCAGTTCCATCTATTCAATTTTAAGGACTCTCTTCTATAGGTTTGTGCAGAAGAGGCTATGTGATTCAATAGTATTCAGACTGTTATTATTTATGGGATGAACTGAAAGGATTATAGATTCGATCACAATTAAGTTCTCCCCTAATGAATCTGCAGGCTTTAAATAATCTTCTCAAAGTGCACATCACTTTTCTTTTCTCCTTAGACGCTCTTGAGAGAAGGCACACTGGGTGATTTCAATGGTAGACACTCTCAGCCCTGAAGTGGATTTGACATGTAGACGAGGCTGCTAAGCCCAAGACTGTGAAGTCCACACTAGTTGCAGTGTTCCTGATGTGTGAGCACGTATTCATAAATTAGCAGCCCTAGTGTTTAATTTTCATGCAAGTACTTGTGTTTACTAAAGATTAGCATTTTAATTAGTCTATATTTTTCTCTCAGGCAACTGGCACGAAGAGTATTTGCAGATACCTGACTAAGAGGATGCAAAGTAAAAAAAAAAAAAAAGAAAAAAGGGGCATACAGTTTTATTCAAAAATCCTAATTAGCTAGTCATTCCCTTAGCATAAAAAAAATGACATGAATTAGGTAACCACTGAGATTTTGTATTTGAATGTTTTGGTTTGAGGGTTTTTTTTTTTAATTTTTTAAAATTTTACTTATTTTTTTAACTTTACTTATTGATTAGTTTTGGTGGGTTTTTCTTCTCAATTATAACTCTCTAGAGAGTTCAGCAAGTCTTTTCTCTCAGATCTCTCTGTATTGTGTATTTGGGTCATGCTTGGAATATAAAACATTTTGTCTCCTCCATTTTAGAGTGTAACATCATGAGGTGGCTTTAATTTAGTTAATTTCTAAGAGACATCAAAAGAAAATGATTGAGATACTTCAGCTCTGTTTCAAGTCTTTTTGCTGCAATTGGGTAAAATCTTCATTGTGAGGCTCTTTTAATGGAACACACGGAAAAGCGAAAAAGTTGCTAAGACATGACAAGAATCCTGAAAGAAACAGAGGGGCTTCACCTGGAAATGCTCGCACTGATGGTCACTGCAACGAATTTGGTCCCTTAAAATTCCTGCTAAGGTCTTTTCACAGATCCAAATGCAGCAATTCAGAGGCTGGATGTAGTCAGTCACGGGACACCAGCAAATCATTATCACAGGGGACTTCACTTTCTCCCCTGTTACCAGGTCATTAAAATTGAAAGCTTTTAAAAATTCCCCTATTTTTCTGTTTTTTCCAGGTCTAACTTCTTCTATTCCCTATTTGATAGTTTTCATTTTGTTCAATAATATTCCCTACTTTAATTGTCTTTTTCTGATATTACTTCCCGATAATAGTATGAGATTTGTACTTGCTTTGTAAATTTCTTGCAAATTTTCTAAAACAACATGCTTGGGAAGCATTGCTTTTTGCTCATGAATAATTTGTTTCAGAGGGCCTAGAATCTATGCATTGACCAATGTTTAATAGGAAAAATCTGAGGTTTTAGAGAATGTATCTTTAACACCGTAAAAGAAATTTTTGCTTTGCATTTTTCCATGTAACAGTTAATTTGAAGAAAAAAAGATGATTTTAAAAATTAGCCATAGAGATGAGCATGGAAGTAGCCTATGATGTAAATGTCATATAGACTTTTTAAAATGTATACTGGAATCTGATCATCTTCACTGGCATAGTTACAACTAGCTGTCACATATATATATTGTATGGTGTTACATACAACCATGTGGGGTTGTTATAATATATAACATGACAGGATACACAGTAAATGGCTCTCTGAAGAGGGCAGAGACACATCAAAGTTTTCATGAAATATAGAACAAATGAAAGGGCAAGTGATTAAACATAGTTATTCTCTCTCCTTTCATAAGATTAATCAGAAAATAAAGCCTCCAAATTTGGGTCCCCTGCAGTATCCTTTTTAAAAACTTAAGTGTCTGTGGGAAATCTCGACACCCATACGAAGACCCCATCTATTTTATAAAGTACAATGACCCCTCATTTTTAGCATTGAAAGGGGACAATTTTTTCCACACAAATGAATCTTAGCATCAAAACTTTTGTTGACTTAACTCTTTAAACTCCTTCTGAATTGTACTTCATACTTCCTTGCCTTCTTATACTGATTACACCGATGTAATCATTTTGGTGACTTGGAGTCATAATAAACATCAATTATTGTGCAGTAAGACTCTTATTGGCTATGGAGTTTCTGCTCTGAAAAGAAATTCTTCCGTACAGCTATTTTTATTTTCTTCTATTTATCTATTTAGCTGCATCCTCAATTAGTTTCAGTAGACGAATGATCTCTAGAGAAAAGAGGTATTCATATATTCAAAGATAGTTAAAACTCAATGCACTATCTTCTGACCACCTGATCTGGTCATTTTTAATCTCCAAGGAATTAACCACCCCATGATCATCTTTTTTCCTGCTACCTTTATAAACAATCATTGGTTAACAACAGATTCTTATCTTAGAACTAAGGAAAAACTGCAGCTGATTGACATCAATCTTAACCTGCTGCTCATGCAGTCACCTTCAAGACACTGAAGGACACTTTGGGACCTAGGCTAAGAAAACGTAAAAAACACAACCACTGATAGACACTGTGTGTACAAGCAGTCTGCACCTGCATATGACATTAGAATAGTAATAGCAACACAGCTTAAATGTTTTGAACTGTCTCAGCAAGTGAATATCGAGGTGCCAGCGAGTCAAAACTAAAACTCACAGCCCTTCTACCCTAAGCAGTACGTAGTCTGTAAAGTAAAGCATAAATTATTTCTCTAAACACAAGTAGTTTCTCACGTAAGATGACCAAGAGCAATTTACAACGCTCTCTAGAATGAAGTGCTTATCCAGAAAATAAAGAAACTCAACAAATTTACATAACAAAATGAATAAATGTTTGGTAACCCCAGAATTGCTAAGTGCCCTATATAATACCACTTTGTGCCCAGACTGTCATCTTTCTGACTCAGTTTCTTCTGCATCTGTGGAGTTGGGGCTACCTAGAAAGGGACAATTCCAGTCTTGTTTAGGGAGTTAATAGTGATTTAAAAATGTGGTAAATTTATCACTTCAAATGAGATAATATATGCACAAAAAGGCTATGAAAACTTGTTGAGCATCATCGTAATGATTAAACTCAGTAAAAGGGCTTCCCTGGTGACACAGTGGTTGGGGGTCCACCTGCCGATGCAGGGGACGTGGGTTCGTGCCCCGGTACAGGAGGATCCCGTGTGCCGCAGAGCGGCTGGGCCCGTGGGCCGTGGGCGCTGGGCCTGCGCGTCCGGAGCCTGTGCTCCGCGGCGGGACAGGCCACGGCAGTGAGAGGCCCGCGTACCACAAAAAAAAAATAAATTAAATAAAATTAAAAAAATAAAGTCAGTAAAAAAAAAAAAAAAAGGTATTTTTAAAATATACTTATAAAACAGACACATGCTGGATATATTTCACTGCTTTATACTGTTTTATGCATAAAATTTCAGTTGTGAATGTTATTTTACAAAGTAATATACCAAAAATATAGTATTGATAGAAATGTGAAGTGAATCCCTGTAACTATAGCAATAAGAATGTGAGGGCAATAACATATTTGTGAAAGTAAACCTCTTGAGGCTTTCTCCAAAACTTTCATCAAACTTCAAAAATGGATTCAATAATTTTAACAATTAAAAGGAAATTGCTTTCAATGAAAGGAAGAACAGCTTCATACAAGTAAGGTGATAATATATTCCTGGGGGAAACAGAACCTTTAAGTCTTCCAACCCATAGTCCCCTACATGCCCCTTTCCACTAGCTCCTTTTCATTTTTAGGGTCTCAAAATAGGTATCACTCCTTCAGGTAACTTTCCCTAGAGTGTCCCTCTGAGAACAGCCTGCATTTCTTCTTCCACGACGTTTTTCCCTGTGTTACAGCCATTGCTTCTTTCTCTCCCCCAATAAACTGTAGAAGCTCTGGAAAGACTTTGTCTTGCGGTATCAAAAACAATCTGCTGAATTAAACAGGAGGCCCTGTGCTAGGAAATAGGAATGCAAAGAATACAGCAGAGTTCTTGACCTCAAGGAGCTTGCAGTCCAGTGAAAGAGGCCCCGCAACTCAAATAAGGGGAATATCCATGGTGAGTATCAATAGAATGAAAGAGGTGTTTGAGCAGAATGTCAAGAGAGACTTTCTGGAGAAAGGGAGTAGAGAGAAGAGACAGCCAACTATTAAGTCACAGAACCCATCTGGACTAGATCCCCCTCAGAGTAGAACTCCAGCAAATTTTAAATTGAGACCATAAATGTCAACGTAATTATTCAGAATTAAGTTACAGGAAAAGCTGAAAGAGAAGTTCTAGAACATTGCTAAACTGTGTTTCTCAAAACACAAGCATCCCGGTAGAACAGTTAACAGTTATTTAGAGGAAAAAAAAGATTAAAAAAATCTTTAGCAAAGATACTTGGGAAATATTGTTACGAACCAGACTCGTTTCGCCCAACACGCAGCAAGCCAGCACGCTGAGATACGGAGGTCTGCAACAGTTTCTTCCGCAAAGCAAACAAGCGAGAAGGCAGAAAAATAAACCTTAGATCTACCTCCCCGAAGGCAAGAGGCTGGGGTATTTATGAGCTAACAAATAAAGCGGCTGGGCGGTCTGAGGCATGGGGGGCGTGGAGGGCGTGCGGGACGTGGGGAAAGGTGATTGGAAAAAGGTGCAGTAATTGGTAGTCAGTAATTGTGGTTTTGCTCATATGTAACTAAGCTACAGCACGTTCAAACGTGGAGACTCTTAGTATGATCTAAGGGTGGAGTTTTCAGTCCTGCACTGTCAAAAGATCACCATGCGGACACTCAGGCATGCCCAGTTGGAGGGTCAGTGGTCCTATCCAGTCTTAACCAGCTTAGCTCAAACTAGACACAGCTGACTCCAATTCCTGGGAAACAACTCGGGGCTACGAGCGCCTTGGAGGACGTGGAAGTCTTTTGTAACAACAATTAAAACAACCTGTGAAAGCAGGTGAAATAGATTTGACTAGTGATTACCCACAGTTTCAATATTACATCATATACTTCAACAGGGGGATTCACAGGGCTCATTAGATTAATACAGGCTCTAAGTAGCCCTATGGGAAAGAAACTTGTTGAACTTTCTCTAAGCCAAGTTTTCCAAATTTATTTCATCAGAGAACCATTTTTTCACAGACCACCACTGCCATCTCAATGGATATGATTTGAAAACGCTGATCTAGACATGCATATGTTAGCTACGTGTTGCCGTCTTCATCAACATCATGTAAATTATTGCTTTTATTAGAGTATACTATTTCAAAAGATGTGTACAGCATCAGTGAGAATCACTTCAGAAACTATAGCTAGGGATAATGAGATCTAACTTTCTCATATACATGGAAACCATAGTTAACACTTCATAAATTTTATATTTATATATTAGTTCCCCATATAAAAACATAAAAAATTTCAGCATTTAGCAAAGGTGATGTGGGACACAGGTACCCAATTCAATTTTCATCCCTAATGCTGAGACAATGGAGGCACATTCTCAGTGACTTCCTGTGGAACCCTGAGCAAGTCCCTCTCTGTCTGGTCTCTACGAGAAAGGAGAGACCTGACCTGGACTGTTTCTGGATGCTCTGACATCACAATCATCCCACATTGATGCTTTAATATACATGTTCCTTTACATAGCCAATTTTCATAATTGAAAACATGATAATCATTAATTTTTAATTGTTTCTTTTTATTTTAATCACCCCTTCAATGTTAACAAAAGTCTTTGGTGGATAGAAATGTTTAAAAAGTGCTTTTGGTCTCTTAAATGATTGCCTGGGCATGTTGTGTCAATCCATGGTGGACTGCTACTTTCACTCATGTAGGAAAATTTTGTTTCTAACAGTGGGCCAAACTACTAAAGATTTTTAGTTCCACTTCACTTCAGTTCTAGAAAAACTGTATTTGTTCCATCACAGTCTTTAAGTGTAGATTACATAATGTATTCCTAAATTAAGTTATAAATTGAACATCTAATCATGTTTGCACAAAAAAATCAAGAACATGTCTTCAGCTGATAGGAAAATTTAAAATAGCCCTGTTAAGTACAGGTTTTTCACCATCCAAAAGACAGAATTAGTTTCTCAGAGATTATCACTCTGTTTTTCAGAAGAAACCAGGAGATAACATTAAATGACGAAAGATATGAGGGCTACAGAAATCCAAAAGCTGAGAACATAGTGAAGACTAGGTTCTTCAAACAAAATCGGAAGCAGCAGAGCACACCAGAAAGTAATTAACTGGATGAGAGAAACTGTCCTCATTATCTGTTCCACTGAAGGTCAGTATGACAAACTCATGTTTAGGCAAAGTGAGGTAACTGATTCTTGAATATTTATAGATTATGAGTCTCAAAGATGAAAAGGTTTGGTTTGGTGCATTTGAGGTCCATAAAAGAACATTACAGTCTATTGCATTCCTCTGAAGGCAAGTTAGGTAGGCTCCCATATGGCCCTTTTTTTGAGAGTTCTATGCTTGGGAAACAGAATAAAATTTCAATTCTGGCCCATAAATCCAAAGTGGTTTTTCAAGGTTTGAAGATCTTAGTCTTTTTGAATTACAAGTCTGCCCTGCTTTGGCACTGGAAGGCATTCATGACTGCTGTCAAGGTGAGATAGAAATTGATGGATTGAAAGTCCATGTTTCTTTAGCCTGTGCCATTCAGACTTTGCTGGAGAGGGCTGGGCTTTATTAAGTGTTCATTAGTTCTAGGACTATGGGGCCATGGTTGATGCCTTTTACATTGATGAATCCCCTGATTCACTTATGAGGTATTAGAGATGAGAAAACCCAGGCAGCCTGGTTAACCCTCACTATAAATGAAATAATCTGTGTCCTACGAGTGCCCTCCTTAAAAAGTAGCATAGTTTTAAAGTTTTTATTCTTCCACGTTTGCCATATTCAGAAATAATGTTGTAATAAAGAAAGCCTAGAGTTGTCAGCCTCAAAAAAAAAAAAAGAATATTGACAATTGTAAGGAAAAAATAAATGTTCTAAGAGTAAAAGGTCATCTTTGGAAAATTTTCGCCCTATAAGATTAGAGGAAAGCTATACCCACTTTTGTGAGAAGTAAAAATTCCCAAAGAAGAATCCGTTAAAAATGGTCATAGCCGGGGCTTCCCTGGTGGCACAGTGGTTGAGAGTCCGCCTGCCGATGCAGGGGACGCGGGTTCGTGCCCCGGTCCGGGAAGATCCCACATGCCGCAGAGCGGCTGGGCCCGTGAGCCATGGCCGCTGAGCCTGCGCGTCCGGAGCCTGTGCTCCACAACGGGAGGGGCCCCAACAGTGAGAGGCCCGCGTACCACAAAAAAAGAAAAAAAAAAAAAAATGGTCATAGCCAAGAAAGGCAGAAAATGGCTGCAGGGTTGAATTTAAGAGTAGAAAACAGAGACTTGCCATAGAGGGAGTCTGGTAAGGTCCCAGTAGCATGACTCTGGGACAAAAGATAAATGATGGTAGAAATTTCTTGGTGAGTTTATCTTGGAGATTTGAGAGTTGCAAATCATAAAGAAACTGGAATGTGATAAAACTATTAAAGTTAGAGATGAGTTATCAAACTCTAAAAGTCTTACAGTGGACCCCATAGTCTTAGAAAATTGTAGGCAAGGCTAACCTTCTAGTAATGCCCAGAGAGCATGGTGTGTATTTTTTAATTGGCTGAATCCAAAGAGGGAGTTAGAGACTATTCAGAAAACAGGAGACAGGTCAAATAGCATAGTTTGTAACAGTGGCTTTTAACCTTCTTCATTGCCACTTCACTCACCTGGGAAACTTTTAACACATACTCAAACCCAACCCTCAGAAATTTGGATTTTGGGTCCAGGTTGGGTCTCCAGGCAACCCTGCTTCTTAAGTGCTCCCAAGTGATTCTAAAGTGCTGCCAGGGCTGAGAATCCCTGGGTGACAACAGGGAATTCTTTAAATTGAAATACCGTCATTTTCAGAATAACAAACACATGGCAAAGTGGCTGCTCTAAATATTCAGACTTAGAAACTAGCTAGCTCTCACTTACCTTTCTAGCCTTTTCTTTCCGCATTCACTCCTCACTCTAACCATTCTTCCCACTATCCTCCAAATGCACACAGATTTTTTATGCCTCCACTCTTCTTCCATGATGACTCTTCTGCTTCTAATACATCTTACCTGTCCAGCTTCCTCTTCTCCAGCTGGTGAATTATACTGTTTTGAAAGGTTATTTGAAAGTCACCTTTTCAGTGACGTTTTCTCAGCAGTCTTCTTTTCCTTTCTCCATGATTCCATAGTTCTTTATTCAATCCAGAAGCCTACCACATCCTATTGTATTATAATTCTTTGTTCAGTTATCCATACCTGGGAGACTAGCTACAACACTTACAGCCTCTACTGACAGCTAGTCCTTTGGCAGCAGTATTTTGAACACATGTTCTTACTTTCTCTGGCTGTGGTTGATTGGATCACGGCTGACAACTGACCCAGTCCCAATCATTCCAAGGATAAGCAAAGAGGCATGAGCCAGGATTCAAATGCAGGTTCAACAGATCCCAAAATCTGTGTTTTTTGTTCTGTGTTTCATTGCCGATTTTTTGTGTGTAATAAAAATATCTATAATAAGGGTAGGATAGATCATTAAAAATAGCATGTTTATCATAGAAAATTTAGAAAATAAAAATCGGCTAAAATAAAATTTAGATTACCTATAATCTCGTAATCCAGAGACAATCAAATTTTTAACATTTGGGATATGAGGCAAATTGTTAATTTGGGGGAACTATAGATATAAAATTTTATATATATACACATACAGAGAGAGAGACAAAGGGAGAGACAGAGGGAGAGAACGTTGATTGTATATAGTAGGGAAAAGATATTTTAAAATTATGTATATAATTAACACTCAGGGAATGAAATATTCTTTTATAAAATAGTACACAATACTATATAATAGTCTATATTATGAAATTATCATGACTTATTGTTGGACATTTACACTATATCTAATTTTTATAGGTAATAGTGCAATAAATATCACGGTTAAGTCTTTGTATTTATTCTTAGCTATTTTAAAAGACATATTAATAAAAACTGAAATCTGGGTTAAAGAGTACCTATATATACTTTAAGGATTTTTCTACAAATTGATCAGCTTCCAGAGGGCCTGTGTGCCCATTTCCCCATATTCTCTTCAGCACTTAATACACAAACTTTAAAAAAAAAACTTTGCCAGTTTTGTAAGTGAAAATGATATCTCACTGTTTTAATTTTAGTATCTTTGATTATTATTCTGAGTATTTTTTCTTTTTTGAGGAAAGGCATTTTTATTTCTTCACTGTGAACTTATTCCTTTAGCTTCTCTTCTTCTTGAATTGTTTTACTTATTGATTTGTAAAAGCTCATTATGCAGTAGTGCCATTAACCCTTTTCTGACATATATGTGAAAATATTTTTTTCTTATTTTATAATGTACACTTTTATTTTATTTAAGATGCTGTCTGATCCACAGACGATTTTGTTTCCTATTGAATTAAACCTATGAATTTTTTCTTTGTTGGCTTCTGCTTAGGGATCACTCTTAAGATTTTTCCTTGGCCCAAAATAATTTAAATGTCTACCTTATGTGTGTGTATATATATGTGTGTGTGTATGTTTCTGATTTTTCTGGGTTTTTAATTATGTTCCATTGATCTGCCTACATTCCTGTGCTGACCTACTCTGTTAATCATTATAGTCTTGCCAAATTATTAAGTATCATTTAGAGTACTCCTCCCTTTTATTAATACATTTTTAATTAACTATTATTGCTTGCTTATCCTTGCATATAAATTGGAATATCCTAAAAATTCCTTTGAAGTTTTAATTAAAATTTAATTAGATTTAGAAATTAACTTGAGATATAGCACCCCATTTTGATCTCAGTCATTGAAGATAGTGCCTGAAACACAGTTAATTCTAAATGAATGATAAATGTTGCTTAATTTAAACAGATCACTTTACCAGTTTATACAGTTAGTATGTCAGGTCTGTCCCCTACAGGAATGTAAAGTATATATCTATATGTATATATCTTTATTTGTATTTTGTTTTACATCTATATCAATAGAAAGATTCAACCAAACTGGCATGATTCTTTTGGGTTAACTGTATGAGTAAATAAAGTAGTTCATTAAGTGCTTCAGTATTAATCACCAAGGCAAAGGCCAAATTCTTTTGTTAGTCCTGGACTATCTCTGTAATTAAAAAATTTAATTAACCCCACTACCTTGGATTTGGATGAACAATATTCTTGGTGAGGTGGGCAGAATTCTCTGATGGCCCCCAAAATTTCTACTCCCTGGTGTCCACACACCCTCTACCAGTTAGTCAATCAAACAATACCCCAGCTAGGTACTGCTCTGAAGGGCTTTTGCAATTATAATTAAGTCCCAAATCAGTTGATAATCCTGAGTAGACCTGACCTAATCAGGTGAACCCTTAAAAAGGAACAGGGCTTTTCCTAAAAAAGAGAGATTCAAAATGTGAGATGGATTTGACACAAGGAAGTTTCTCGATTGCTAGTTTATAGACAGAAGGAACCACAGGGCAAGGGATGTGGGTAGCCCTAGAAGATGAAAGCAGCCCCCAGCTGATAGCCAGCAAGGAAATGGAATCTTCAGTCCTGTGACCACAAGGAACTGAATTCTGCCACAACCAAGTGAGCTTGGAAGAACAAAGCCCACAAACATGTTGATTTCAGGCTGGTGAGACCCTGAGCAGAAAACCCATTCTTGCTGTGCCAGACGTTTTACCTACAAAACCATGAGCCAAAAAGTGGATGTTGTCTCAAGCTAAGTTTGTAGTCATTTGTTATGCAACAACAGAAAACTAATATCCTTGAAATGCAGCTTGACTCCTACTTCATTATTATCCCAGATCTAAAGATGTTAATGTGACTTAAATCCAACAATAACTTAATTGCCCTACTGGTCAGAATTGGATACATCAAGAATCACTATCAAAACCAATATAGAATATTTGCAGTAAGGCAAAAAGCACTAGACTAGAAGGGATTCAGCAATCCATATTGCCATTACAATAACAGGGTGCGTGAATGGCATCCATCATGCTCTAATGTCTTTAATAATGAAAAACATGTGAGAGTTTAAAAAAATCTCTAAGGGTTCTGCACCTAGGCAAGGCCTTGCTGATTAAACATTTTAAAGTTATCTCTTATCTACATTCTATACCCTCTCATGATCTACCTCATCCTCTAATGCAATTTAGAGAACAAACACTGGGAAACTACAAGTCACACTTTTTTTGTAAAGTGTGTTTCTAGAATAGTGACATCTCAGTGGCTCCTTAGGCCCTTCCAAACACGTGATTGACAAAAGCCACTATTCAAGAAGGTTCTCATGTGCATTAAATATTAGAAGTAAGGAACAATACATGGAAACAGCAGAAGAGTTTCATTTCTTTTCAGAGAAGAGAAGTATTTTAAAGGTTTCACCTTGGTCAAATGATTTCAGTCTTCCTATACAGGAAAATGCCGAAGCAGATATACGAAGGCATAAGCTATCACAATCAGTGAGTGAAGCTCACCTATTCTATTGAATAGAGAAGTACCTCTTACGCATAAACACATGGCATGTGCACGCACATGTGGCAGCTCAACAAAACCTAAATGAAAAAAAGAAAATGACCATGGAAAACTTGGGCATATAAGGACATTATTTCCTTTACACAAAGCATGCTTCATTCTTTGGGGACTCCTCCAAAAAAATGAAGCCGTCTCTTTAATTGGCTTAGTAGTTATGTTTCAAACGAGGTTATTTTTTATAGCGGCAAGTTCAGCTTTCTTCCCTAGTAAAGTAGTTCTGAAAATAAAAGAACTTTCTTTAGCCAACATCCCTTCTATCAGTAAAGAACAGTGTAGCTTCTAGTCAACGACCTTAACCTCTCTTCTTCATTTGCTGGCCTTTTATGGGGATTAGTGGCTCTTTGAGTTGAGTCTCTAGAGTAGCTTATCACCTCTGACAATGGAAAATCAGGGCTTAGACTCCTCTTTTGAGAGGATGAACACAAATATCACCTTTATGGTGCAAGTTTAGGTTACTGGTGCAGGGTGATGTATATAATGAGTCTCTTAACCCTCTGTACCCCTTCATGCAAGCTCCTGGGATGAAAAACTACTTTACTCTGGCTTTCAACTAAATTGAAACTACAGGATCTAGCCCGATAACCACCACCAAACCAGCTAAAGAAATGTCCTGTTGCATGCAGACTAACTTTATAGGTAGTGTAGCAATATAAGTGAAAGGAAGAGGAAGCAATCCCACTTCTATACTATAAATTCTTTTTCTTCTGCCAAGGAACAGGATGGGGCCGCCCTGCCCAAATCCTCTTCAAATGTCACCCGATCTATGTTGAATCATGGTATTCTTGTAAACTCATTGTTCCACTCTGGAGCTACCCTAAACATAAATTCTTTTAAAAACCATCTACTATAATAATGCCTTCAACCACCTGTTTGAATAAATGATAAAAGGAAGCAAACTTGAACTAGAGTGTGAATTATTTTTCTATTTCCCTAATTTTTTAAATCTAAATTGAACCTAAATCATATAGTCATATTGACTCGGGTTTTGAGTCCAAATGAAAATTTTTAAATCTCCATATTAAATGCTAGTTGGTTTAAGAAAAAAAAAGAAAGTCAGAAAAACATTTGGTTTTCTTTCTCTCCAGAATCCTTGGTGGAAGATGATTGGAGTGATGTGCCGTCAGGGTAATGGGAGAGATAACAAAGGGATTATTGTAGGTTTGAAAAGCTACCACTGACCACTGCAAACCTGAAGAGGCTGTGAGAGCTTCGTGGGGCACTCACAGAGATCCAGGAAGGTTGTTTGGGACTCAAGTCTGTTTCTTTCTTTCTTTTTTTAGAGAACATAATGGAAATGATGCCTGTCTGTGTTTATGACCATTTCCCTGAAAATCTAGGGAAATATATGCTTTTGGCCGGAAATTGACTTTTGGTAACTTAGCCTCCTGATGGAACTTGAAAGAATGCTTCTACGTTTCCTGAATGTCCTAAAATGATGTCTGGAATGATGGACTTTATTCTGGAAAAAGAAAATCAGAAGTAAATTGGTACCAGGAAGGTGATCCTCTAAAGAACCTGGATATTTGCACTAGTAAACTAAAGTATAATATTATCACTTTTTATAGATCAACCTCTTTAAAGTAATAACCTATCTCAACTGAAACCATGCAAGAAAAAGGGTCATATATTTTCATTCGGTTTCTCTGTGCCAGGCCCTTCATGTACATGATCACATTTAACTCTCACAATATCCCTGAGAGGTAAGTAGTATTATCCCCACTTTAACAAAGAGGAAATCAAGGTTCCGGGAGGTTAAATGACTTATCCAAAGTCATACAGCCTGTAAATAGCAGGAGCAAAAGTTAACCCTTAATCTCCTGCTATTGATTTTATAACATGAGAACTTCCAGAATAAAGGCTTCACCCAAGCTGGTCCTAATAGATATAAATATGTATATCAGAAGGCCATGCATCAGCCCTTCACAGAGCATCAGATCAGAGAACTGGAGGATTATGTCTGTTCTTAGGTCAGAATAGGAAAAGGTGAACAAAGTGGAATAAATTATACCAAGAAATAGCAATGATGAGTATTATCAAAGAGACCAATCAAAAGAAATGGGGAATATAGCAAATAATACACAATCAATCAACAAAGCAATAAATAAAAATAAAATTTGAAATAAATAATAAAATTAGTAAAAAAATTTATAATAAACATGACATTGTTCTTAAATATTTCTCCTTTATCTCCTCTGCCCTACCATGCTACATAGAAGTAAGATGACCATGTAGATTATCAAATTAGGATATTTTTGAAAATTAAAGGAGGTCCTGTTAAAAGTTATTCTCGTTCAACACATGTAAGCCAGGACCCTAAAACACTGTGACAATGAAAGATGATGAAAGGTTTTATTCTATGGCAGGTAGTTGCTATCATAGTAGGGCTGATAATAAGCAAAACACAAATTTCTTGTATCTTTAGTACTATCAAACTTCCCCGGGCTTCCCTGGTGGCGCAGTGGTTGAGAGTCCGCCTGCCGATGCAGGGGACACGGGTTCACGCCCCGGTCCGGGAAGATCCCACATGCCGCGGAGCGGCTGGGCCCATGAGCCATGGCCGCTGAGCCTGCGCGTCCGGAGCCTGTGCTCCACAACGGTAGAGGCCACAACAGTGAGAGGCCCGCGTACCACAAAAAAACAAAAACAAAATTCCCTACAGTTTCTAACTTTTTTCCCCTAAAGTTACCAAAATGTAACCTTTAGAAAGGGAAAAGATCTTACGAGGTATTAATGACTAAATATATTACCCTCCCAGGAGTATTTATATTTTAACACATAACTCTTTCTTCAGCCAAAGGAATGAATTTCTAACTGTAGAGTATCAGGTATAAGCAGCACAGGTATTTGGGGAAGCCAACAGGCTCCTCAGCACCTGTTAAAACATACCATCCACAGGTAAGAAAAGACCTACTTGTTAATTCACCTCCAGCTATAAATACAACTGAGACTAACTCCAGGGATATGTCTCTATGAAAGACCAATGTTATTTGGAAACAGCCATTGAGCAATTCAATTGAAGTTGTAAAATATAAGCCGGAGAAAGCCTTGTAGGTCTCAGCTCTCGATCTTTTTTTCTATTGACAACTTGAAACGTTGTCATTAAGAAAACAGTCCTGGTATTTTCCTAGGACTATGGTGGCACAGATCAGACACTGAAACATGTTTAATACATTCAGTAAGTAATGAATGAGTAAGTGACATAAGTGAATCTACAGCTAGAGATTGAGTTAGGCCCCATCCAGATCATCTAACTCCAAGAGATGCACTCCTTCAACTAAGCAAGACTCAATCTCAAGTTCTTAAAAGTAGTTGCATTATACAGAGGACAACAACTATTAAAACAAATCACAACAAAATCTGCAATCAATAAAATCTTCCCTTAAAACTAGAAAGAGAGAAGTACATTTATAAAAAGAGAAGTGAGTATAGAGAAATTGGGATTTAGAGATGGATGCACTCATGAAATAGACAGCAAGAATTATATCTGATAAGAAGATTAATAAAAAGATGAAATGCTTTAAAAATAGGATAAGGATGGAAAGAAGATTGAATAGTAGATAGAGAAGAAAGACAAAAAGAGTGTTGTTTTTATTTAGTTACTATAAAATGAATGATTCTATAAAAAATAATTAAATGAAACCATATGACAGAGGGTTTGAAAAAAGGAAGAAAGAGGAGCATCAGTGCCGAGGATTAGAAATATACAAACTTATATCACATAGGAGGAAGAGAGGAAGAGATATAGCTTCAAAATCTATGACAGCTGATAAAGGAATGCAGAATCAGCAAAGGAAATATGACTTGAAGTAACAGATAAGCAACAGAATCTATCGGAGAGAAAATCCAAGCATGACATTTTAAAATTGAGCATAATTAGATGGAAGGAAAGCAAACATCAGAAGTGATAAAGGCAAATACACAAGACCATACACCAAAAATAATGGTAATAAAAGAACAAAGGGCAGAAAGGAGGGGGGAAAAAAAGGAGAGGAAAGAAATACAAAGTAAATTTTTTTCTTCAGAAAATTCTCTCCTAAAACTTCCCATTTCCATACGCACACTCTGTAAAGAACCAGACACGCAACTCTTTTCCCAGACGTTGAGAATGTCTTTGCCCCCAGACGTCACCCCTAAGCCCCCCTTGCAAAAATTCTCCTGGGAAAAGCAACTGTTCAGGCAGCAGTGCCTGGGTTGGTCCTTCATTAGAATAGTTCCCACAGGCATGTGTCCTCGCTAATACACAGGAATCCCATATGGCACAATCTGGATCTCGCAGAGGTGGAATCTGCATAAAGTAGGACGAAGCCAGAGCCTGCACAAAAGCGGAGACATGCGTGTAACGACATTGGCTCCGTGCCCTCTGACCCAGCGCTGCGCCTGTTCCCACACTTCCAGCAAACCCAGGCAAGTGTGTCCAAGAGCTTGTAGGTAGCAGCAGTCTGTCACGGGGTGAGGATGGGGCTGAAAGGAAGTCCAGAATTAGTCCCTCGACAGTGAGCAGATCAATTTTCAGGCAGTGCCCTGTCAACCAAAAAGAAAACCTACGTGTGGCTGCAATTAACCCTGTTAGCATGTGTCTAGCATTGTCCTACTGCCAAGCAGATGACCCTGCAGGGAGATGACCAGAGCAGAAGATTCCTCTGATATACCAGTTGTCTGCAGTTTGTGACTAGAACTGATGGACTCAACTAGTAAATGTTTCTTTTGTGTATGTGTGAGTATATATTTTGGGGTGAAGTGGCCTTTGTTGTTGTTATTGCTATTGTTTGCTTCTTTTTTTTTTTCATTTTTGATGTTGTCTTTATTTTAAGTAAATCCACCTTGAAATAAAGTTATACTTATATCTCCAGTTCCTGGGGAAGTAAACAGACTTCCAAGGATTACAAATTAGGTAAGTACACACGGTACTGGAAACTATTAGGAAAAAATGCATAAACTTAAACATATTAACTAACAAGCATCTCTTAATAGAAAGCCACATAAATGTACATACACACACACACACACACACACACACACACACACACTCTAGATACCATTTCCCAGCTGTTCAGTGCAAGAGAATGAGGCCAAAGCTACCCTCCCAACGTAGAGGTCAGATCTCCAGCTTGTGCCAGTGTTTGTGGGATGCTTCATACTCCTTGAATGAAAGAAACTAGAAACATTTAAACAGTATAAACTAGTCACTTCTTGGTACCACCTACTTACCTCATAGTTGGCATTTTGATCATTACAACTCAAAAACACATGGAAAACTAGGACAAAAGTTCATGTTTAAGTTCAGGGATGGGCATTCTATTTTTTGAAACAAAAATGCCTCCTCAATTGTCATGATCTTTTTCTACATACATTTTAAATACTTCAATGCAAAGGGCTTAGGTGAGGCTGTAGGAAATGTAATTGCAAACCTCCTTATTCAAGTTTTTTCTTTTTGGGGTTTGAAAAAAATATAACATCACAGAATCTTTATCTTGATGAAAAAGAAATTTTAAACCTTTTCCAGAAAGTTTTTGTTTGTTTGTTTTTTTTGATGTCCACCGAATGCTTGCAAAGAAATAAGGGCTGGGAGGAAGTGCACTGAATTATTCAGGAACAAGTGGAAACAACCATCTCTCCTTGCCAGGCATCCTGGGCTCCTAAGAAATGGAGTAGTGGGCCCTCCCAGTTCACACGTTCTCTCAGTGCTCCGAATTCTCCGCTAACAGAACATCTTCTTTATGAAGTCTATGCAGTCCTGATTTGCTATGTATCTTCATATACAACGTAAAACCCAGGCGGACGGCCTCACTCGAATTTTAAGACATACCACTCACAAAGTGGCAAAAGAAAGCTGTTGTGGGAGCCACTAAAAGACAAAAGAATTTATTTGTTAGGAAGCTGCAAGCAACAGTTATCATAAACGCCCACTCTGCCTACCTCACGTTGGGGGACAGTTGGCAGTGCTGCCAACTACAGGGTCCTGCAGCCCACTAACCTCACTCCCCGGAGCTGGGAGCTGCTTCTACGGGAGAAGAATGGCTGTCCTGTTTTGTCAGAATATGTCTGAAAGATTCCAACATGGGGTGGACAGTGAAATAAGAAACCAAGAAAGGATGGGGGAGATGGGTAAAAGAAAATTAGGAACATTATTTTTTAACATACTTAATAATAATACGTAATTTGAAATCACAGAAGGGACTTGTTTGGTTTTGGTTTTGGATTGTTTATTGGTTGTTTTCTGAATCGTACCATAATCATATTTTTAATCAAGAATACTGCTTAAACATTGTACAATTTTAAGCAGTTTTTCAGCATATTGTATTACCCTCTAATACCTTCTAATACTTTTCTAAGCATATTATATTGACTTCTAATCAGAGTAAAATGATATAACATAGTGCCCATCGTGTCTTTATCAAGATGTTTACTACAATGGTTTCTAACAATATTATCTTCTTTTATCAAGTAACTTAAATTTAAAATATACCAAGGCAGATTGTGTAGATAGGCAAAATTCTATACCTGAAACGATAGATTTTTACTAAGTTGAATGTTCTGATAAAAAGCTTGGAAGCATTGAATGTGTTGTAAGGCCTTCGGCACTCAATTGAAAGATGGAGTGCAGTTATACTTCTAGG
Organism: Pseudorca crassidens; assembly: GCF_039906515.1. NCBI lineage: Eukaryota > Metazoa > Chordata > Mammalia > Artiodactyla > Delphinidae > Pseudorca > Pseudorca crassidens. Next base: position 70,356,374 of record NC_090298.1, read on the forward strand.
CAGTTTGCTGGCATGATATAATTTGAGGGATACTGGACTTGTCCTCCATCAAAATAAGACTCCTTCACTGGGATGCCAAGAATGACATCACCAGTGTTGTATTTCTTTGGGTTAAATGATACCTGCTCCATGCGTTTGCTTTTAAGATGTAGATACCCAACTAAGGCCGGAACTGACAACTCCAACACAGTAAAGTTAATGAGAGTTGTAAGGACACTGCTTCCTTGGAATAAGAGGGATCTATGGAAGAGGGAAGGAGGGCACAACCCTGACAAGCATTAAGATTCACTGAGGGCAAAGGATGCCCACTTCACCCTTATACTTGAGAGCTATTCTCAAATTCTTGGTATAAAACTGCAATGTGGTCAGGGCCACCCTCATCCTGGGCTGACAACAGGGCCACTGCCATGGGCGAGGGGGGCATTCACTTACCTATAGCATCCTGTGGTAAACCTATAAGGGTCGTTTTTTGGTCTGTCTACATAGAACTTTGAAGGATTTTTTTTTTGTAGTATTTGGTATTTTTTTGTAGTATTGGCATTTTACAGTATAAAACTCACCAAGTTCAAATTTGATTTTAAAGCCACTCAATCTTTTTTTAAATTGATGTCCATCTGTTCATGGCTATTTTCAGATGAAAACAGGACCATGGTCTCCTCAGAGTGATTTTCCCAATCCCTGACTCTCGCTACAGTGCTCTAAATCCATGAAGATTTTAGTCAATTGTCTTCATAATCTGCCCTAGGATTTCTCAGTTTTGCTCTTAACATTTTTCCAATATATCAGTGGTCTTTTAACAGAAAGCATTTCAGAATAGGGAAGAGAAAAGTTAACTTTTTTGGACCCACACTTAAAGTCACACCCTCCCTAAAATTCCACACCTGCAACAATAAACAGGCTGATTCTAATGCACTGAGGGGTGCAGCCTTTCTGTGCCACTGTCCTGAAGGGCTCTTGCAAATTCAGATTCAGCCGTCTCTCCCAGCCTCCCATCCCATCACCTCAGCAACAGAAACCCTCGGATGCACAGGTCACTCCTCCGCAGCTTTGACAAGATCACATTCCCCATGGGTGGTCTGGCTTTTACAAGTGTTTGGGCACAAATACATTAATGTGGCCTTTTTAAAGCAGCTGATTCTTCTATGCTTCCATGGAAAAATAATCATGCCAGTGCTCTACTTTCTAAAATACTTTTCTTAAAATTGAGCAAATCCAAATACTGCACAATTTCAGATTGTTGTTGATTCCCAGATTCCCATTGCCGTTCTGCCATCCCATCAAAAGCTTATGCATTGTATTCATGTTTTCAGCTCTGCTGTCCTTGGAGCATCTCCATGCTTTGCTGCACTGCAACGATATTTAGTATCCTGTCAGTTCCCCCGTGGCAAGGAATGCAACCAAATTTTTTGCTACTTAATCGGAACAAACTGTGAGCACTTAGAAACCAGACACAGGAAGGACTGTTCCTGACTACGATATCAAAATGCTTCCTAAATAGGTAAAATTGCTTTGGCCTATTGATAAGTAAGATGTGCCCTTAAATTTTTATTCTAATTGAGAAAAAAAACAGTATTTCAAGAATCAGCTTTGTATTGATATTTGCAAATGAAGTTAATTCAATTTAGATTAGACACTGGGCACTTTTTTCATATAACAGGTTGTTCAGAGTCCCAGAAAATATTAAAATATTTTCTCCATGGTTGGAAGGAAACATTATTTGCAACAGCTGTAACCTGAAGGCAAAAATGCCTAATTCACTCGTAGATTATTAAAAAGCAGCAGGATGTACTCAAAATGAAAGGCCCTTAGTTCTTCAGATTGAGGTGACTAGTTAAGGACAGAAACAGCAGGACTTTTCAAGGGTTCTTTTTGAGGTCTGAGTTCTAAGAAAGTAGCAAAGGCTTCTTAAATTTCCAGTGGCTCAGGAAAGAAGCTACCAAATTAAACTGATTGCTTTTAAAAGAAGAGAAAGAAGGGAGAGTGAATAGTGAATTATTCACAAGGGCCAATTAATGAAAATGTATGTGTGTATGTGGATGTGTGTGTGTGTGTGTGTGTGTTTAAGTAGCTGGTTTTCACAAAACACAAACAGGTGGGTCAACTCAAAAGGAAATCTAGAATGAAGGGCAAGTGGACATAAAAGTCCGTTTTAGATACCTAGCCACCAACTCTTGAATTTCCGGTCTGTTATCAAAAATCAGCCCACCACCTCCTGTTTCATGGCTATACATCTTTTTCAGGCTCGACCACCTTGTCCCGAGAGACATTCTTTTTTCCTCCTTGGTTCTGTCCAGCTTCTATTTTACTCTTTTTTCTCTTCCCTGTAACCTCTGTCATTTTACAGCAGACTCTTGCTCTGTGCCATGACCTTGCCCGTGTTCTTTCAGGTCAGAGCTCCTTAACTTCTCCCTGACCCTGACTCCGGTTCTGGCTTCATTCTTGTCCTAGAACTGCTTGCCAAAGGGCTTCCTGACAGCTTTCTCTGAAGGTCGGGGGCAGTGTCAGCATGACTAAACAGCCCAATCAGTGCACATAAGCCCCTTGTTGACAGCATCTTCCCAGAGGTGGAAAGCACGAGTCAATTTCGAACTTGAAAATTTTGCATGGTTTCCAAATGTCCTGAATGTATTCTCCTGTTTCATGTGATTATCGCTTTGCAGCATGCTGCTGGCTACCTAAATCCCATGCAAATTGCTCGGAAGAGGTAGACTCAGTGAAAAACACTCTCCCAAATGTACCATTAGAACCAAGGATTATTCCCTACAAATCTAGCTCTAAGAAATGAAAAAGGGAGGTTATTATTAGTTTTAATATTAATCACAACTATTAACTGTTAATTTAGCCTAAATCATCTGCAAGGGAAATCTGTGCTGCTTGCTTGTTAGTTGAGTGGAGTGCATGATAATATTCTGTTGTGTGCTATGTGGCATACTTGGTTGCTAGGTTACCCAGAGCATCAGAAATTCAGGGAACAATGTACTTATATCTTTTTCAATTTTGAAAAATAAAATAGGTATTGACATAAAATACAGTGTGGCACTGAAGTAATTTTGTAGTGGAGAGATCAGAGGAAGGGGGCCTTTCATCTCGGTGACAGCAGTTTACTCCTCGTTGTGACTTACTGAGGGCAGTGGCAGGACAGCACAACAGGATGTCAGTCTCTGGAAGAATGCCTGTGGTCCCTGTACCCCAGCAACTGTTTCTTGAGTCAGGCTCCCCAAAGCCATCCAGCAGCTGCTGTTCTGAGCTGTGTCAACTGGTCCTACAGAAACCCATGACAGGCCCAGTGATGTATGGGCCTGCAAGGGAACAGCCAAGCCTTTCATGTTCAGAACAAATATGACAGATCTGGCTAAATTCCTTAGCCGGCTGGGGCCATGCCGAGAGCTTTTTTTCCCTTAAATGATTATTATTATTATCACCTTCCTACTCAGAGATAATGTCATAATTTACAGTCAGGCATTGTGTGACCCAAATGATTGATGCCACTTGGATGTGAATTGGTAGAGTTAATAATGGTCTTTCAGTAGGGCCCAGCATGGGAGGAATCTCTCTCAGAAAGGCCGTCTTCACTTTGATATTCTGCTCAAGACAGGAAGGTGGACTTCTGGGAGCCAACACTCCATCACGCTCTACTTCTGAAAGCATCCCCTGGGCCCTAGTGAAAACTAGGGATCGAGAAACCTCAAAAGCTCCTTTCTGTTCTTTCCAGAAGTACTTTTGATTTTGTGTAACCTTCAGCAGTGGATGTCACCACAGAAGACCCATTGAGATGTGTAGCCTTAATTCTCTGATGAAACAAGAAGTGGCCTTGGAAGGTATGTATCAAGACTCCAGACAAGGAATCTGCCCCATACCCTGCAGCACTATTCAGTGGGAACTCTAACTAAAGTAGATCGCTTCCATGTTCTTTATTCAACATGACCTTGGACTAAATGCTAAGAGGGAGTCAACAATGATTAAGGTCTTTTTATCAGTTTACTTGTTATTTATTTTAACAATGATTAAGATAATACTCTAACGTTTAAACTGATTAAAACCAGTTGGAGCTGGTGTAGTAAATTTAAAGAAAGAAAAAGCAGAATGAGGGAGATTAGCATTCATTCACTCTGTGGTTGGTACTTCAATGCAATTTTGCAAAACTCACAAAAATTGAAATGGAATCTAAGAGATGTTAAGTACCTTGCCCTAGATCGGGCAGTGAGTAGAGAACCAGGATTCTAACCCAGATCTCTCTAATACTTTCCCTTGCTCTACATCTCAATGTAAAGATAGCAGTATGTGATGAGAATAATTCTTCAAAATCTGATACAAATTTCCGTGAAAATTAAAGAAAGGAACTATTCCTTCTGAATGAGGCCATCAGAGAAGTCTTCAAGGAAAGAATGGTGAAAATGTGGACCTTGAAGGATGAAAAAATTTCAACAGATGGAGAAGAGTGTATCTAGCACCGTAAAGATCAAGTCTGAGCAATTTTTTTTCTGTTTGGAGAGTCACTACACCTCTGTTTTCAGCACTGCCAAAAAGGAGAACTACTCTTTAAAATGATTAAACTTGGACAGCTTGTGCCATTAAGTAGCAACATTCATTTTTCTCAAACACTGCAGTTAACCCGTCCCTCTGAAACACATTATTAAGCTACACCATATAAACATCATTCATCTTGAATTTCCTTTCTAACTTTATACCTACCTCCAGTAATACCTCTCCTCCAAAGGCTCTGAAGCACTTTAACAACAGATGATATTATTACTATTTTACTGGCAATGACACTGAATCGTATCCACAGTGTCTAACATTCTCTGTCCTTGGAATTATCAACATGTACTAGTGATAAAGATTATTCTTTATGAACAGAAAAAACACAAGTGCAGTGAGACTTCCTAAGTAATGAAACGAGGCAAAATTGATTTACAAATACACAGTAGGTGGGCAATAAATAGTGAATAAAATCAAGTCTAACAATATATCAACATCCTCAAAAGCAACTTAGCTGAGGGTCCTACAGCTTTCAATTCTGAACTATTAATGTTGTCAGTTTTCAATAGCCCTCCATAGCCAACCCAGCAAAGCCCAAATGCATCAGCTTGGCATTAAGGTCCCTCTATAATTTGGCCCTAATCTGGACCTACATTTTCCAGAGTCTATATCCTGTGTGATTCTGGGTGAGTAGACCACAGAGAAAGTTTCATGGGATTTGGAAGCCAAAAATGAGACAGGAGTCATTATGTTCTGAAAGCCAGTCACGGGAGGTTACCAGGCTCCATTGCCATTCACACACAGTGACGCTAAACCTGCTGGGATCACCTTCTTGCCTTCAGCAGGGCACTCATGTCATCAAGGTTACAGGTGGTGGTAGACGCAGCTTCTAATGCAGCATCTGTCTTTGCTCTCTCCCTCTTTATGTCCAGCTTCTCTTCCCAACTGCCAGTGCCGCTGACCCATGGGCCCACCCCCAGGAGCAGAGTAACAACCTTCCATAGACTCCTTCCCCAGCTCCCAAAATTGTGTGTAGTCACCTCCCTGCAATATGCCCCGTATTTCCTATCACTCTTAGTGTGTCTTCTTCCCTGATCAAGCCCAAACAAATACATTAACTATATACACTAACTATCTTTATATCCCACTCCTGTTTTCACACACCATACCTCAAAGAGAATTCATCATCCTGTTTCATTCCATTAATTTCCCCTAGGATGCCATTCTTTGCTTCCCTACTTTTGAGGTAATAATAATAGCCAACATTTAACATAAAACTTACTGTGTGATAGAAACTGTTCCAAGTACTTTAGAGAAAAAATGGCCATAGGATATTGCAGGCCTATTTCTGCAGGATAAGGGCCAGACCTAGAAATGACTTACATCTCTTCTATTCACATCCTATTGGCTATAAGCCAGTCACATGGGTCCATTCTAACCACCAGGGAGCCTGCACCATGTAGAGGAGTACATGGTGATTGTCAAACATTGACAGCCTCCATCATGCTCATCCTTCAGCTTTCATTCTCCTCCATGAATACTGCCTTCTAAGCAGAATGAATCTCTATTTCCTCAATATCCAAAGAACTGTGTTTACAAATGTATTTTATCAAATTAAAAAAAGAAAGAACCCGAACATTTTTAAGTCAATTTATCATGCCACCATAGAATGAAAAACAGTACTCTTTTAGTCTTGGTGGGAATGTAAATTAGTGTAGAAAACAGTATGGAGATTACTCAAAAAACTAAAATTAGAACTACCACAAAATCCAGCAATTCCTCTCCTGGGTATACATCCAGAAAAAAATGAAAACACTAATTCAAAAAGATACATGCACCCCAGTATTCATAACATTATTTACAATAGCCAAGATATGGAAGTAACCTAAGTGTCCATCAACAGATGAGAGAGTTAAGAAGATGTGGTATATATATATATATATATATATATATATAGTCAGAGAAAAACAAATACTGTATGATATTCATACAGTTCATAATATATATATGTGATATATCATATATATATGATATATAATATATGATATTCATACAGTTCATAATATATATATATAGTCAGAGAAAAACAAATACTGTATGATATCACTTATATGTGGAATCTAAACAATAAAACATGGCTAGTGAATATAACAATAAAGAAGCAGACTCACAGATATAGAGGACAAACTAGTGGGGAGAGGAAAGGGAGGAGGGGCGAGATGGGGGTAGAGGATTAAGAGGTACAACTACTATGTATAAAATAGGTAAGCTACAAGGATATATTGTATAGAATATGAACTATAGTCAAATTTTATAATTAAAAATGGAGTATAATCTATAAAAATTTTTAATCACCGTTATACACCTAAAACTAATATAATATTGTAAATCAATTATACCTCAATAAAAAGAAAAAAGTAAAACAATTCTCTTTGTCCCAGTTCTTCAAGAACCCTCCATCCCTCTGCTCCTTTCTAGGCTGTCCTGTAGACTTGTTACTCTGTTGTCATCCCAGTTACTCCTTCCTCTTCTTTCCTGTGTGGAATCCATGTGTCCTACTTCCCATGTCTTTTTCTATTTTAGCTATGCCTTCATTTTGTTAAAGCAAGTCATAAGTGGCTTCTACAGATGGGTGCTTTGGAAACAAATATTCTGAGATCTTTTATGCAAAATGTGTTTGGTCTGCTGGGTACTTAATTTTAATTTATAGTTTGAATGGATATAGAATTCCAAGCTTCCTTTGTTGCTACTAAGAGTTTGATGTCATAATTCTTGATCCTTTCTATGTGAACTACTTTTCCTCTCCTGCCTTTTAAAGATGCTTCTTTATATTCTTCTTGTCCCCAAATTTCCTAGCAATGTGTGTGGGTGTGAATCCTTTGTCAGCCCTCATTCTGAGCACTCACTGGGCTCTTTCAATAAGGAAATGTGTGTCTTTTAGCTCTGGGAAATTTTCTCATATGACTTTTGTGTTCAATTTTTCCTATTCTACTTCTGGAAATTTTATGAGTAAGACATTAGCCTTTCTGGTTTGGTTTTCTAATGTTCTTATCTTTTCTCACTTTTGGTCCATTTCTTTGTCTTTTTCTTCCACTTTATGAAAAATGGGTTTAACTTCCAAACTTTTTGTCCAGTTTTTTTGGTTTATTTGTTTTGGGGATTTTTTGGTGATTTGTTTGTTGGCTATCTTAAGTTTAATTTCCAAGAGTTATTTTTTTTTTTGTTTTCCAATTTTTTTTTTGAAACAACAATTTGTTCTTGATTTGCAGATACGTTATGTTCTTTCAGCTTTCTGAGAATTTTATTAATGGCTTTGAGAGTGGGGGAAGGTTGCATTTCTTCTGTTTCCTGTCATATCTGTATTTTCCTCTGAGTTCTTTTTGGATCGCTCGCTCTCTCTTTTCCTCCACCTTTCTTGTTGGAGGCTATACTCATATATCTGCTGAGTTGTTGCCCATTCACATTTAAGAGTGAAACATTAAAAAGTTGTTTGAAAACTGTGTAAAGTGGAATTTGGCAATTGGTGGGTTTCACTGTTGGCTAGAGACATGGCCCTTTAAATGAGTGGTTTAGATCAGTGTCTATGAACAAATATAGACAGACATTCTATGATACTTCAGAACCCCCAGAGGAAATTTTCCACTCTCCTGCCTGTAAGCTGCTTCTTACAGCCAAGCAGCCCAAGGAGGTCAGCAAGTCTCACCAATCTGTACGCAGACTTTCATTCAATATTCAATGTTATCAATATAATATCTTCCCTCCCACCATTCACATTAGCCTTTCCAGTTTAATTTTTTCAAAAACTGCTGCTTCCTTTTAACATTGGAGAGGCAAAGAGGACCAAGGAGTTCTAGTTTCTTGTTATAGAAATTTCCAACCAATTCCTCCTGTTTTCAATTCCATGTTTTACTCCTGTCTTCAAGGATACCAAGTGTCTTCAATTTCGGAGACTTTCTGGAGTCCTGTAACAAAATCTGACTTGGTTTTCATTGCTGTTACCATCTGTAGGCACGTAGAAACAGTTTTCCACCTTTGCCAGTTTTTCCATCCATTTCTATCTTCTAAAAATGGTTTACTCTGTTGTTGTATCCTCTCCCTTTATGGTTATGCTTCTCAGTTCATACCTTTTCAATTTCTTTACTCTCATTATAGTGTTATTTCAGGAGAGTACAAGATAAACATCTATATTCAATTCACTAAGTTTAACCTGCCTGTGTTCTATCCATGTACATATTTTCTTTACCCCAACAGAGTTATAAACTCCTTAAAGGCAGGTACCTTATTCAGCCTTCTATCTCCCATGGGGCCTTTCACATAACAGGCTCTTGATAAATGTCTATTTCATTGGAGAGTTGGAAAACTACCTGAAATTTTATCCAGAAGCTCACAAAACCTTCAAGGCATTTGAATAACATTTTTTAAATAATAAAATGTTTAGATAAAAACCTTCTGTCACCAATCCCTACCATTGTGTAGACCGGTTTTTATATCTCCTCACCTCACTGTTTTGATTTTTCTCATTGGCTAGATAAATGTTTTCCACTCAACTTCTATTTTTTAGCCAAAAGCCCATAACAACATAATTTACAGTCAAATAAGAGGCAAAAGATCTCTGGTTATTTCAAAATATTAAAGACAAAGTCAGTCAGGATTACAAGGTAACTAGAATTCTTACTTGACAGAAAAATGTACTTCTCTTCATAAAGGATTTCACTCTCAATCTTTAGGTTTCTATTGGCACCCTCCGATTGTAATTGGAATGTTCCTGCCATCAAAAATACTTTGAAGATAGTGACTCAGTCTCTCAGTTTTTAAAATAATGGTATGAATATTGACTGCTTACACAATTAGGAATTAGTGTACACAAAATAAGAGATGACGGGGCTTCCCTGGTGGCGCAGTGGTTGAGAGTCCGCCTGCTGATGCAGGGGACACGGATTCGTGCCCCGGTCCAGGAAGATCCCACATGCCGTGGAGCGGCTGGGCCCGTGAGCCATGGCCACTGAGCCTGCTCGTCTGGAGCCTGTGCTCCGCAACGGGAGAGGCCACAACAGTGAGAGGCCCGCGTACCGCAAAAAAAAAAAAAAAAAAAAAAAAAAAGAGAGATGACGATTTAAAAAAGCAAACTATAGGGACTTCCCTAGTGGTCCAGTGGTGAAGAGTCCGCCTTCCAATGCAGAGGAAACGGGTTCAATCCCTGGTCGGGGAACTAGGATCCCACACGCTGCAGGGCAGCTGAGCCCACATGACACAACTATTGAGCTCACGCACCTCAACGAGAGAGCCCACATGCTGCAAACTACAGCGACCACGCACCCTGGAGCCCACATGTCACAACTAGAGAGAAGCCCAAGCACCACAACTAGAGAGAAGCCCGAGTGCTGCAATGAGGAGACTATGTGCTGTAACGAAAGATCCCACATGCCTCAACAAAGATCCCGTGTGCCACAGCTAAGATCCGAGGCAGCCAGAAAAATAAGGAAAATAAATAGATAAATATATTTTAAAAAATAAATAAAGAGGAAAATATAAATCTGCATCTGTTCTCTATGATACAAAAAAGATTATTTTTAAATCATTGACATTTTATTTTTCATAGCTTCTTCTGTGTGTGTGTGTGTGTATCTTTTTAAATTGCCCCTCCCCATTCAGGCATCATTTTAAGCTGAGATTTATCAAATATGTTATTTTAACTGCTGCTATTTTGTTTTATGTATTTTAATTGAAGTTTTAAATTTTGTGCTTGCACTCCATGGAGTAATAATAACCACAAAGGGTATGATTTTATTAATTAAAAAAATAAATTTGAAAACAATGCCCTAAATATGTTAGACAACAAGGTTATAGATGCACTTCCAAGAGATATATGGCTCTAAATGTGTGCCTGTGTATCCTTAAATACATGTGAATTTTTTATATAACATCAACAGATAGAATGGTAAAATAAAAGTCTAAATTGCTTTCCTAAAAAGCATTACATTTTTGAACTAGTTGGGTTATAAGGTGTTTCTAAAGGGAGAATTTCACCAAGATTATATTGTTATTGTTTGTTCACAATTATTGGATAGCCACTGTATCTAATACTATGCTATACACTAGAGAAAAAAGGAATGACCCACCCAAAAAATAATTTGCCATCAAGAAGGTTGCAATCAAAAAAACAGACACACAGTTGCAAAACCATGTAAAAACTGCTAGGGCACAGCTAGATATGGAGTTCTACAGGCAGAGAAAAGGAGAGACCCTTGAGTTGAGACTTGCAAAATAGTTAGGCATTATCCAAGAAGGTAAAAGCTGTAGTGGGCATTCCAGAGGAAGGGTGCAAGTGTGAGAGCACAGAGCAAAGAACCATTCAGTGCAGCTGGGGAGCTGTGAGAGATGGAGAAGGAAGAAGGAACTCGGCAAGAGGCAGGGGCTAGACTATGAGAGACCATACGGGCCATGCTAAGGAGCTTGGACAGTAAGCAATGGGAAATACTCAGAGAATTTTATGTAATGAAGTAACAAAATCAAATCCATAACTGAGAAAAGTCATAGTGATATGAAGGATGACCTGCAAGGGGACAAGTACAGAGGTAGAGAAGTCATTGCACTACCCAAGAGACAATGATAAGGGCCTGAATGAAGGCACTGTCAGAGAGGCTGGAAGGCAAATTTAGACTACATCTCAGAGATGGGGTTGATAGGAATTGGTGAATGATTAGATGAAAGGCATGAAGGAAAAGGAGGAGTTGAGGATGACCATGACAGTTCTGGCTTGGGTGCCCATATAGATGGTAGTTCCAGTTTGCTGAGACAGGAAATAAAGAGAGCAAGATGTTGGTGAGTAGGAGGAAATGTAAGGAGCTCAGTTTTAGACATGTTCTGTTTAATGTGGTCATGTCACACCCCAGTAGAGATTCCAGTAGATGGTTGGCTCAGTGTGTTCTGGCCATGGCTGCCTTTCTGATCTGTCTCATTTCCTCCAACTTTACCTGCACTCCAGTCACTAACCTTCCACTTTCATCATTGGGACACTCCATGTTTGGCTCTGCTTTAGGGACATTGGGCTTCTTGTTCCTACTAGGGACCTTGCATGGCTGATTCCCTCATTTCATCCAAGTATCTATCAAAGGGCTCTCAAAAAGACTTTTCTTTCCATTGTATATGAAGTTACCTCCAACACCTATGTCACTCTCTACCCCTATATCTGTATTTTTCTTTGTTTATGATATTTATCACTGCCTGAAATTACATCGTTCATTTATTTGCCTTCTTGCTTTTTGACTGTTTGCCTTAGCAGAATGTTTCATATGGCAGCAGTCTTACCTGACATTCTTTTCTATATCCTCAAGTGCCTAGAAAAGCTCATGGCATGTAGTCAGGAATCAACAGGCAGCATTGAGGGCCCACCTGAGGACGGAGGTCACCAGGTTGTAGTTGTACCAACTTTGGTAGTTTCCTGGTACTCTTTATCAGCACTCAGAAATTTAGACACGAAGAAGGTGGGTTGGACTAGTCCACAGCATACAAGAGAGCAAAATATCTGTGTCAGAGAAATGAGAGAAACGGCAAAAGAAAAAAAAAAAAAAAAGAAATGACCAAAATTGTATTCAATGGCCTCAAGACTAAAGAAGAAAGGAAGTGTATGAGGTCCCTGACTCAATTTGGCTTAAGAAGAAAAACAGGAATTTGCTGCCTCATGAAACTGAAAATTGAAAAAATAAATGTCCCTTTAGGTTTATCTAATTTTATTTGCTTGAAAATTATCTCTAAGCTCTGATTTTCTCTGTATGTGTGGGCTTTATTCTTTAACATGTTCTCCCTAAGTGGTAGCCAACATTTTCAACGGCAGGAACGACTTATGTTTCACCAACATAGCACCCCAAGAGAAAGTGGATCTCTCTTCCCTAATAATGCTGACAAAATATGGCTTGACATGTGCACCCCTGAATTAATCACTATGACTAAAGAAATGGAGTGCTATGGCTGGCCACGCCTGGGTCACATGCCCATCCCTGGATCAGAGGATGATATCATCACTATCCAATCCATAAACTGAAGTTAGGGTAGGAGTGTTCCCCTCACGGAATACTGAGTAGACAAAGAACACATGTGCACTACAGAACAGAAAACACTGAGGAACCAGTGGGGTGAAAGGAATCAGAAGGAAAGTTCAAGTGCTTGAGGACCTCAACAAGATCAAAGCACATTGTTGGAGGAGGAAATGAGGGAATGAAAGAACTGTCAGGATGGAAGAACTGTAGACAGGCAGGAGCAAAGTCTCAGCAAATATGGGGGAGCAATCTGTGATGCAATATCTAAAAGCATAAAAGAAGGAAAGAGGATGGTAAAACCAGGTGCTGTAAACCAAAAAGTAACGTGATTAATTAAACAAGCATTAAGAGTAAAGCCTAGGCAACAGTAAATTTGAGAAACAACTTACCCATTAACTGAGCCATCAAACCAATTCTTTCCCTCAATCTATTGGTTGTTTAATTGGGTTGATCAGTTAATGGGGCCAATACAAATAATAAATATAGTAAATAAGAAGAAAGATACAGTAAAATATAGTAAATATAGCAAATAAGAAGGGATTTTGTCAACAGTAAACATGATACATATGTACCCTTAAAAGTTTTAGGGAGGGACTTAACTATGGGCCAAAAAATGCCTGGATGTGTTTTGTCCTGGCTAATTCCTTCTATTTGTATTAATCTCATATCAATAAAGTATTCAGTTGTGTGGTGACATTGCAGCCGCCACATAATTGTTCATCTAGCTATTTAGATTAGGGACTGTTATTCCCATGCGTTATGTGGTTGAGCCTGGCAAAGTAATAATGTACATCAGTTGGGTTTTTTTCTAAGAAGCTACTTATTTTTCACCTAATTTTAATGTCTTAAGAGTATCTAATAAAAGTGGCAAAATAATTATACTATCTGGTTACTATTAGAAGTACCACCCAGAATGTAAATTGGTGCATCCACTACAGAAAACAGTGTGGAGGTTCCTCAAAAAACTAAAAAGAGAGTTGCCATATGATCCAGCAATCCCACTCTTGGGCATTTACCCAGACAAAACTATAATTCGAAAAGATACATTCATCCCTATGCTCATAGCAGCACTATTTACTATAGCCAAGACATGGAAGCAACTTAAGTGTCCATCAACAGATGAATGGATAAAGATGTGGGGTGTGTGTGCGTGTGTGTGTGTGTGTGTATCATAGAATATTATTCAGCCATTTAAAAAGAATGAAATAATTCCATTTGCAGCAACATGAATGGATCTAGAGATTATCGTACTAAGCGAAGTTAAGTCAGACAGAGAAAGGCAAATACTGTATGATATCACTTATACGTGGAATCTAAAATACGACACAAATGAACATATCTATGAAACAAAAACAGACTTACAGACATAGAGAACAGTCTTGTGGTTGCCAAGTGGGGAGAGGAGGGGAAGGATGGACTGGGAGTTTGGGATTAGCAGATGCAAACTACAGTATTATATACAGAATGGATAAACAACAAGGTCCTACTGTATGGCACAGGGAACTATACTCAATATCCTGTGATAAACCATAATGGAAAAGAATATGAAAAAGAAGATAGGGGCTTCCCTGGTGGCGCAGTGGTTGAGAGTCTGCCTGTCGATGCAGGGGACGCGGGTTCGTGCCCCGGTCCGGGAAGATCCCACATGCCGCAGAGCGGCTGGGCCTGTGAGCCATGGCCGCTGAGCCTGCGTGTCCGGAGCCTGTGCTCCGCAACGGAAGAGGCCACAGCAGTGAGAGGCCGGCGTACCGCCAAAAAAAAAAAAAAAAAAAAAAGAATATAGATGTGCAAAACTGAATCACTTTGCTGTATAGCAGAAATTAAACACAACATTGTAAGTCAACTATACTTCAAAAAAATTTTTTAAAAAAAGAAGAACCACCCAAGACAGGGACAGAAATGACTCAAGTGCTCATCATTGATGACCATAAGTTATCTCATAGGTGCAAACAGCATATCATCATGTTCAGGAGTATTACATAGGAATGCTCTTACCCCATTCTTGTTTCCATGAGGAAGTGTTTTTCCCCAAGCACTTACATCTTTTTGCTCCACCTTGCTTTCTCATTCAGTAGGAAACCTACCTGTTTGCAGGTATAGGGAGAGATAGAGACATGTGTAGCTCTTCTCTAACACTGGAAGGTGGCGTTCTGCTCTGCTCCTCCATTCTGGAAGTGGTACGGGGCAGCCCCCATGTGGGGAGGCCTTCTCGGACCTGGCACCGCCCGTGGCTGGCTGAGAGGTCTGATTCTGCAGTATGATAACAGGAATCCCACTGTTGTTCATATTCTCCAAACATCAGCTTCATTGGTAATAAAGGGGACACCTGGGCACTCCATCTGACTATCTTTTGTCTTCTTTCTCAAATAATTCCATACTCAGGCTGTGTTAGGGTGCAAATCCCAGAAAGGTAGTATCTGCAAATCCCAGAAAGGTAGTATATACTTTTAAACCAAATGTATTTCAGGAGACCAGAACTTAAAGCCGCTTGCTGTAAGACAAAATTCTATGCATAAGCTATTGTTTTTATTGACTCAGATATTAAATAAATAAATAAAAAGAAAAAGAAATGAAATATAGATCTTACTTAACCAGCATAGAAGAAAACTACAGAATTCAAGCACATAACATGAACTAGGACTCTTTCACATAACTCTCACTGTTCTCCAAATATGTTCAGTCTATGGGCACCAGCATCCAAAACTGCAACAGTTACATTAAAATTTAAACAGTAAAAATAGATGAAAAAATTTACCTTTAATATTATGTTTACTTCTTTTGGAGAAGAAAAGGAAAAAACCTATTTTCCAGCCACTTGACTAACATTCGTTTCTCCAATACATTCACCAAACATCAACTGATCGTCTATCTACAAAGGGCAACATATTATCTATAAACACTATGTATACAAACCACCATGGTTTCTACTCTCAAGGAACATACAATAAAACTGGAGAGATGGTATAAATGTACAAGTACCTAGTATAAGGCAATATTTGCTAAGTCCCGTAAGAGGTAATAAAAATCCCATTGCTGTTCATAACAAATCGAGACCTCTCTCAGAGGAGAAAAGCCTGTGGAAATTAGGTGGCATTTTTGCTGGAGATAACAGGGGACAGTATAAAAGGAGGAGCAAACGTGTAGAGTTTAGAAAGCACAAGGCAAGAGCTTTTGGGGAAAAGTGAGAGATGAAACTGGAAAGGTATTTTGGGGCCATATCTGGAGCGGGGCTTGAATCTTAAAGAGAGTTAAAAATGTTTGGAAAAACTGCTGTGTGGGATGAGCAGTGAGTCAGCAAGAGATGAATAAAAGAAGTGCTGAGCAGAAATGACAGCTCGGTTAAAGTAAAGGAGCATGAATTTGTGGCAGGCTCAATCAGTACAGCTTTCTCTAGCAGCACTGCAGCCCATGGAGGAAGCATTTGCAAGTTCAAGGTCAGTGGGGAATTTTAGGGGATAAGCAAAGGCACTGCTGAGTTGGCTGCCCAAGGAAAGCAGGATATCAGGAAAGAAATGAAGTCAGAAAGACTCTAACAGAGAAGAGGAAAAAAGAGCAGAGGCAGGGTTGTGATGAAAGTGAAGATCAGGGTCAGTATGAATAACAAATTTAGATTAACTGATGTATGATGGTAAGAGGTAGGATACTCAGAATTGGACATCGTGGAGATAGATGATGAGATCCAAGGATGGAGTGGAGGTGGGGATTGTTGGCGTGAAGGAGGTAAGGGGCTGTGGAGTCACTGACATGATGATAGTGATGGACAAGGTTAAATTGGGTGCCTAAGGAAAAAAAGGACCTCAGGGCTTAGTGTACCATAGCAGTCAGGATAGAGGTAGGGAGGTATCAGACCCTCAGAAAGAGGAGAGATTGCTGAATTTCAACAGCCAGAACAATAACCTAGAATTGGCAACGGAGAACAAAGAGCCTTGACTCTTTTCTTTGTCCCCTGTATTAGTGCTAAAGGAAAGGAAAAGGAGAAGGCTGTACTGGGAGGAATTTCATGGACAGCAATATCATTAATGAGAAAGCAGGGTGCTTTAAAGAAAAGAAGCAGAAAGGCAGTTGTGAGAAAGAAATAGAGGATATAGGCAAGTTTCATAAAAATAGGGGGGAAATCACAGAGTATAACCCATAGGACCTGGTAACACAAAAAGGCAAAGTCTAACTCTAGGACTCATTAGGGTTAGTCACAAACATTCTGATTCACAAAGCAGACATAACCTGAACTTGCTTTGGCCAGTTGAATGTGATCAACTAACGTGTGTCACTTCCGGTGGAAGCTTTGCAAGCTGGTACACAATTCACCAAACTCTCTTGACCTAAGGCAAGCTAGAAGCTCATGTCATAATGGAGCTCCAGTCATCTGGCTCCCTTCATGACTCTGAAAAGCAGAGCCCCTTGCCAACCTATGATACACATGTTGCGTGAGTGAAAAATAAACCTTTGTTGATTCGAGCCACTGAGATGTGGTGGATGTTTGTTACTACAGCCCAACCTGTCCTGACGGATATACAACCCAAGCAACTGGAACCAAGAAGCCATTTTACAAAGTACTTGAGATGTATCCTACTCATGATTCTCATAAAATAAAACAGTATTTAAGAGTCACAAAATTTTCATCTAGAGAAATAACTCTGAGAGTTTAGGCAAGAATACTCCCAAGATTAGGATTCCCTAGAGCTCTTTGATAGTTTAGAACCAGCAAGAGCCTCTGGGACCTACTCCCTCCTTCAAACTCACTGCCACCCCAATCTTTTAGCATCATTAAGCCTATGCCACAGACTCCAGGGAAAAGTTCAGCCTAAAGGGATCACTCTTGGGGAAAGATTTGCCTAAAGATAGAGGAAATAGCCGAGAGGAAGAGTTCATGCCTGGATAATGTGCAGAGAATAGATAAGAAGCTATCAAGAAATTACTACAGAGGCTCACTAGACATACAATCTGAATTCTGAGTGAGAAAGGTAACTAGGGCTCACTTAACAAATATTTGGCAATTTGGCAATGATCAGAAGACAGAATTTACTGACTGGAAGATTTCAGGAGCTGATAGGATCAACCAACTTCAATATTAGATGGGTAACCTGCTGTTTACTTTTTTTTGCTTTTCTTTCCATCTTTATTTACTTTTCACAGACTGGGAGATATGGTGAGCAGGATTTGGTATGCCTGTGATGTTTCCAGTTATATCGGCCAACACCTATAGAAAATTTCATCAGTTCACAACATTTTAACTTTTTAATAGAGCCTAGTAGTAATGGTACTATGTGAAGGATCTTATCTCCTGAATCAAAGAAGCACTATATATATATGTCTTCCTCTTCCCATTTTTAATCAACTCTCTTATACTTGCTCCAATTTCTAGTCCCATGGGTGCTGGCTTTTCTACCCGACAACATAGATGTTTGGTGAGATGCCAGTTCCCGCCTTCTTTGGGATGATTCCAGCACCAAGTGACAGACTCCCAAGCAGGAGAGTCTCACTCAGAGCTGTCATTTATGGCTTATAATATATGGTACACTAATGACTTTGTGACACTGTTATTCCTTTTCTTAGCTTCTCAAAGGACACCTGGCTCAACTGAACAACTAGCTTATTTTGTCACACTGTAGGTCATGCCGACACTTAGAAAGAGAATTGAAGAGAGGAGGGAGCAATATGCAATTGTCACACCATTACTCCTAGCCCTAGAAATGCAGTGATACAGAAGTTCAGAGATACAAAAGAGACTGCTGGGAAAGTTGGTTGCTTTCTTAGATCTGACAAGGATAATTCCAGAGCCTATGGCTTCCAGTAATAAGGTTTCAGACTGGCACTATTTAGATGTATGTATGTTATTGACAGTTTTCTTTAGGTTACACTAAAAGTTCCCAGGAGTTAGCACCATAGGCCATAGTCTAGAAGAGAAAATGAGACTCATTTACGCATTTTAGTGAGATGTGCATTGATAAGAAAAAAGGAGGTAGATAGAGAAAATTTTGCATTTGAAGATTCTGAACAAATATCGGATATCTATTATTGTTACCATTAGATTATTTTTCCATTTATTTAGCATTTTCAAAGCCAAACACTATACCACAGGGTTTCTTTTGTTGACTTTACATCTTCTCTTTTCATAAATGAGTAGGGTCTGCCATCTTAATTATATTGAATAGTATGTCTTCTCCCTTTTCATTTAAATTCTGTTTAAGCCAGACATAAGGTACTACTTCCATTTAAACAAATTAGATTAATGGAGTTTTAATAACTCAGCCTCTATTATTCAAAATAGGCCTAAGTCTGACATATGTGCTGGCAACTCGGAAATGAGTTTTATTTGGAAATTATGGCTTTGGATGGATAAGATGTTTTCCAACTCTTATATAATACTTGATTTTGACATGAAATCACTTTTTATACATATTTTTCTAATATAAAACCTGGACAATGGTTAACTTTTGCCCAGACAAGAAATTACAGTGGACAATAATTTGTCAGAACTCTGCCCACAGTATGGAATATTTTCTCTTTCATTGTCAGTTCACAGTACATACCAGGAGGGGTTTGGGCATACAACCTTAGTAGTAATTCCAATTCTGCCATAAAACAAGGAAGAAAGGATACCAAGAAATTCTGGGACATAACTGTGTAGCAGAACATGAGCGTTCTTGTTTTCATGTTTATCTTCCTTTTGCTGCAATAAGAAGGATGAAATAGAAACATTTCCATTCTTCTCCAAAGGACATTTGAAAATTAAACCCTACCTGAATTTGAGGAAGGGGGACAACTCCTGCCATTGATGCTGGTTCTAGGTTTTACAAGCCATCAAGATCTATTGAGAAAGAAAATGAATGAAACAATTTATTTGAAGAGTAAAGAGATAGGGATTTCCCTGGCGGTCCAGTGGCTAAGACTCCACGCTCCCAATGCAGGGGGCCAGGTTCGATCCCTGGTAGGGGAACTAGATCCCACATGCCACAAGTAAGAGTTCCCATGCAGCAGCTAAAGATCCCACATGCCACAACTAAAAGATCCCGCATGTGGCAACAAAGATACCGCACGCTGCAACTAAGACCTGGCTCAGCCAAATAAATAAATATATTTTTTAAATACCTAAAAAAGAAAAAGAGTAAAGAGATAGACTAGAAGGAAGAATGAAGGACAGGTTTCACCAGATGGGCTCCAGACACCTGGGAGCTGAAGCCAGTGAGAGGAATTAAAGAGCTGCTTCCAGGCTGGCTGGAATGCCCTGGATTGTGGAGGGAGAATGCTTTCACCACCAACCACCCAGGCTCAAGCCACTCAAGCCAGATGCCTGTATTAGTTTCCTATTGCTGCTGTAGCAAATCACCACAAACACAGTGGCTTAAAACAACACAAATTGATTCTCTTACAGTTCTGAAATTCAGAAGTCCCAGGTAAGTCTTACGGGGCTAAAATCAAGGTGTCAGCAGGGCTAGTTTCTTCTGGAGGCTCTAAGAGGGAATCTGTTCCTTGCGTTTTCCAGCTCCAAGAGGCTGTCATTCTTTGCCTCATGGCCCTCCCTGCCTCATGGCCTTTTCTCTCCCTGCTTCTGCTGTCACATTGCCTTCCACCTTTGACCTTCTACCCTCCTTGTAATAAGGACTCTTGTGATTATATTTAGGGCCCATTTAGATAATCCAGGATAACTTCCCCATCACAAGGTCTTTAACTCAATCACATCTACAAAGCATCTTTTGGAATTTAAGACAACATTCACAGGGGCCTGCAAATTATTTTACCAGAATAACGCATATTCTTCACAGAGAGGAAAATAATTCTCTTGTTATAGTTGGTCACAGAAAAACTAAACCATTTAATGCCCACCAGACGAGCTCATGGCATTGCTGCACATCAGGTCTGGGTGGCCCAGCGGCAGTGTAAAGTTAGTTATAGATTCCCATGCTCTCTAACGCCCTTCCAGCCAGGATGGCAGCACCTCGCTCCTTACCTTGCAGAGGTATAAATCTGAAGCACAAGTGAGCTACCATTCCAATAATCACAGATCCTTTAAAAATCTCAACACTCAAGAAAGATGTGGAAAAGGTTATGTTTGAAGTCAATACACAGCACAGGCTTCTTACAGTCAATTTTATTAGGTTTTTAAAGAGAATTATAGATGATAATGGATCCGTGGAATAATGGATAGCCCCAGAGGAACTACAAAGCTGTGGTGCATGTGAAGGGCTCCAGTAATGCCGTAGGAAGTGTAGGCCCAGCAATTTATGAATAGCCAATGTATTCATAGAAGAAATTTAGCTTCATATTAAAGTTGATATAATATACTGGTATTTAATTCTCAGTAATGATTTTTATTGATTTCCACATTCTGGTAATGCAAGCAAATAAAATGCCTTAGAACCTCACAGACACTATTATGGAAAGAAAAATATTTTCATTCTTATAATTAGGTCATTGTGATAGCTTTTCATTCACTCATTCATTCATTAAACGAATCTTTTCTGAGTGCCTACTCTCACGATAGATATTATGGGAATATAAATACTGGTAATTATTTAATCATGTTTTACAGTTTACATGGCACTTTTTCAGATATTATTTCATTTAATAGTTCTAGGTGCCCTGTGAGGTAATATTTTTACCATCACCTTACAGATGGGGAAACAAAAGACTCACACAGTCAAGTGTCTTCCCAAAGGTCACATGGTCTTGGGGAGCTGATAGACCTATAACTTAATCTTAATTCTTCTGCCTCCAGAGCCACTATGCCACATCATATCATTTGCTCCCTGTCTTCTGAAATCTAACAGCCTTTGAGGGGTATTGTACATAAATATTTGTAATACCAGGTAAGAAGTCGTCTATAGCACAATCTCAAGACAGTGCAAGTATTTTCCCAGGCTCCTGGCTATCTCATCAGTCACATTTTTCTGGAGAATTACTCCTTTCCCATTCCTCTACTCAAACCAAAAGTTAACTACCTTTTCAGCTTTCATCTAAAGTTTTATCTCTCGATTAACAGCCATTTTCCACAATGGAGCACAGCTTTCAATGAGTTCACCAAACTTACTGCCTATATTACAACAAAGAAAGAACAGTGAAGCCTTGCTGGGGTCTGGATACTAGGTAGCCCATGACTCACTTCCCGGTGAGAAAATTCACTACTGCACATCCAGCTTTGCAAGAGATAAGATTTGGATTGTACCTCAGCAATGTTGAAAATACCTTTGAATTGGACATTTTG
Source organism: Pseudorca crassidens (assembly GCF_039906515.1). Taxonomy (NCBI): domain Eukaryota; kingdom Metazoa; phylum Chordata; class Mammalia; order Artiodactyla; family Delphinidae; genus Pseudorca; species Pseudorca crassidens. The sequence goes on from NC_090298.1 coordinate 70,378,091, forward strand.
GGGTCTTGTGAGTAGTCAAAATTCGAAATGTTAAATCCATGAGTGGGCAGGTTCTATAGTGCGCAGAAAGTGCTGCTGAGGAAGTTGAGAGAAAAGAGTAATCACAGTTGATGGAGGGAAGCTGAGAAGGCTTCACGGAGAAGGCAGCTTTGGAGTTGAGCATTCATGTCTAAGTCAGCAATCAACTGGAGATTGTGGAGAAGAGATTCCAAGAGGAAGAAATGTCATGAGAAAAGGTGTGAACATAGGGATGAGCTGGGTCTGTTCCAGATTCACTAAATAGCCACAGGAGAGTAAAGTAGGAGGGGGAAGAAAAGGAGCTGGATTTTATTGTATTTGCTAGCAATAAAAGCTACTGAATGATAAGCAACAAAAATGTACTGTATAGCACAAGGAATTATATTCAGCATCCTATAATAACCTATAATGTAAAAGAATCTGAAAAATAATATATATAATACATATATGTATATATATGAATCACTTTGTTGTACACCTGAAAATAACACAATATTGTAAATCAACTATACTCCAATTTTTTGAAAAGTGCAGGGAAATGACATTTTCTTTAGAAATGTACTCAAGGAAACACATTTGGCAGAAATGCAGGATGGATTTAAATAGTACCTACCTGAGATCTTTCCCAATCTTCTTCTTTTTGACTAACAAATATAGAGACTAAAAATAGCAGATACTCACCGTCCTGGCTACACTTGCACTAGAACAGAGGAAACTGACCCAGTGCTGGCTAATAAAATATCAAGGGAAGTCTTCCAAGAGTTATCTGAGAAAGCTTTTCTCTGTTCATAAGAAAGACACAGGAGGAGAAATTCTCACCCTCCCTTCCTGCTGTTAAATGCTCTTGTGTGAGGACCTGATGCCTGGAGCTGCTGCAGCCATATTGTGACCATAGGGGAAGTCAAGGGAGTCACAGAATGCCAACTCAGAACCCTGACATAGCTGAACTATTAAAGCTACCTTGGATCCTCCTACTTAGGATCTTGAAATGGGAGGAAAATTAAGTCCTACCATTTAAGCTGTGTTTAGGTGTTTTATTTGTTTTTTGTGGGGCTTTTTTTTCTGTTAGTTTTTCTCTCAGTTTTAGCCAAAGCAGCCTGATACCAGTGGTCACCACAATGATGCTGGTGAAAGGTAATGATTGCCAAGATGGTGTCAATGGTTCTGGAAGTAATAGGATGTATGCAAGAAAAATATATGAGGTAAAATTAAAATCTCATAGACTGATTGGCAACATTGTATAATGTAGTAAAAGTAGGAGTGGTCAATGTTTACCCAGTACAGACTGAGGAGAGAGTCCTGGACCCGGAGGCTGTGGACAGATCCAGGACAAGACTTGGAAGCTGCTGACCTCACCAAGCAATTGATCTCACCTTTAGGCACTGTTTGGGGGCAGGGGAGACAATTGGCTTTCTACTCTGATATACTAAATCAGTTCTCCCAAACTTCACAAACTAAATGTAGATAACAAGAAAAAGAAAGTGAGTAAATCTTAGCCCATAGTCTTTGGACTCATTACTACTGAATGGTGATTTTAGTAATAAATAAGGAATTCTGGAAGGGGGGAAAAATGGGCTGAAAAGTTAACTTTGGTTTTGGTCAAGTCAAGTTTTAGGTGAAAGTAAGGATACACAGGTATAGATCTCTGGGAGGTGACTGGAAATTTATAAGGTCTGAAGCTTATGCAGAAATGCTGACTGAAGGCAGACCCATTTTATTGAGGCTATGAAATCAGTCAGATTGCCAAGAGAACAAGACAGAAAGCCAGGGTAGAGGAAAATGCTCATTTTTGTAGGTGAATATCCTCCACGTCCTGAGCACACCATTAAAAGTTACATGTGTTATCAAATTTAACCAACAACAAAATAAGGAAAAAACTACAAATTCCATTTATAGGAGAGCAAACAGGAGTCCAGAGAACTTACGCATTATTCCCAAGGTCCAAGGGGTAGCACAACCAGGATTCCAATTCCAGTCAAAAAACAAAAGCCACTGGGCATATATCTGGAGAAAACATAATTTGAAAAGATACATGCACCTCAATGTTCATAGCAGCACTATTTACAATAGCCAAGACATGGAAGCAACCTAACTGTCCATCAACAGATGAATGGATAAAGAAGATGTGGTATAAGTATACAATGGAATATTACTCAGACATAAAAAAGAATGAAATAATGCCATCTGCAGCAACATGGATGGATCTAGAGATTACCAAACTAAGTGAAGGAAGCCAGACAGAGAAAGACAAATATCATATGATATCGCTTATATGTGGAATCTAAAAAAAAAAAAAAGATACAAAAGAACTTATTTATAAAACAGAAATAGACTCACAGACATAGAAAACAAACTTATGGTTACCAAAGGGGAGATGGGGAAGGATAAATTAGGAGTTTGAGATTAAAATATACACACTACTATATATAAATATATATATATAATATATATAAATATATATATATAATATATATGTATGTATTACTGAATCACTTTGTTGTACACCTGAAACTAACATTGTAAATTAACTATATTTCAATTTAAAAAAAAATTTTAAAGCCTCTGTACCTTATTCTTTTCAAATGCACATGTTAAAAATTTAGTTGTAAGATTGCTAAAATGCCTATTCTTATTTTAATTTTTATTATTAAAAAATCATTCTCAAAAATCATTCTCAAATCATAAATATAAACTTTGTATGAATAGTGTAGAAAAGGTATTATTCTCCCAATATTATATTTGGGGAAACATGCTAAAGGTCATATACAAAACCACTCAGTGAATCACGAACCTAATACTAACATTTAATAAATGTTATTGACTCCTTACCGTATGTGGGGAATGAAAGCTACTAAGAGCCCAGGCACTCTCAACAAATTTACAGTCTAGTTGGAGAGATGATACATATATACATATAAAAACTAACAGTACAATACCAGATAGTATAGGATAAGCTATGAGAGTCAGATATTCACATTTTTTAAAATAACTATCTTCCCAACAAATCACTCTTGTTCTGCATAAAAAAAGTCAAGAAAGACCAAGACATTTTATAATAAATTGTATTTAATCAATTGTATTATGCCTGTTTGAACTTAAAAATTATTCCTAAATTGGAATGAAAATATATTCAGATATACTTGCAAGTATCTAAGCAAGTTTATTCAAACCTACATTATATTTTTATGTAGTATTTTCACATTAATAGTCTAATATATGGATAAAAAATCACAAAGTTTTCATGGAGTATTTTCTTCTACCCATGTCATATTTACTGACCTAATCGTACTTATTTACTCTTGTTACATCACCACTAAGTCATTGTTTCAACATGTCAGGGAATATGAACCTTAAGTACATTAGACATTATGCTAGGCTCTGGAGCCAGGAAGATGAGTAGAGCATGTTCTTACCTCGAAGGAGCTCATAATCTCATAGGGAGAAAACAATTTAGATGGTTGCTCACTTGGAAACATATTTCACAGCTTACAGTAAGAGGTACGTTTCCACTAAACACACATTTCAACATGCTAAAAAAAAAAAAGGAATGTATTTGATCTAAGGAAATTGCAGACTTCTGACTGGAACCAGTATTAATGAGATGCTAAACTAAATTCTTCTCATTGCAGAAAACTAAAAATTTTTGGTATATTTTCCACCAGACTAAAAAAAAATTTATACAAGTAAAAAAGAAAACTTGCCATCTTTACACAGCATTTTATATTAATACTTAATGAACGTGGTGGTGTATTTTCTGATTTAAATACAGCCACTTAACAGAAACAAGCATTTGAGTGTGTACTAATGTGAGACCAGGAAATCTGAAAGAGAGAAATTAGAAAATAGCTGAACATATTATTCAGCTGTGAGAAAGAAGGAAATCCTGCTGTATGTGACAACATGGATGGACCTTGAGGGCATTATGCTAAATAAAATAAGTCAGGCAGAGAAAGACAAATATTGTATGATCTCTCTTGTATGTGAAATCTAAAAAAAAAAAAAAAACACACAAAACTGAACCCACAGAAACAGAACAGAATGGTGGTTACCTGGTGCTGAGGGATGGAGGAGATGTTGGTCAAAAGGTACAAACTCCCAGTTGAAAGATAAATAAGTTCTGGGAATCCAAAGTATAGCATGGTGACTATAGTTAACCATACTGTATAATATGCTCGAAAGCTAAGAAAGTAGATCTTAAATATTCTCATCACAAAAAAGAAATGGTAATTATGTGATGTGATGGAGGTATTTGCTAACACAATGTTGATAATCATTTTGTAAAATATAAGTGTATCAAATCAACAGGTTGTACACCTTAAACTTTCACAATGTTATATGTCAATTACATCTCACTAAAGCTGGAGGGAAAAAAGAAAATTGTTGGACAAACAACAACAAAAAATTTTAGGAGTCAAGAATGTCAAAGATCATCTAAGAGCAGAATTCTGTGAATATATTCATCATGCAAATATTGGAAGATGTAACTAAGCACCTTTAAGTTATTGATAAATACTCTAGAGATATTTCATACCAAATGTGGTTCCCCATCTTTACAATCAAAGAAAAACTCTCTTTAAACTCCAATAAAAGAGTTCATATAGTAACAGGAAAACAATATCCCACCATTACCTCATGCCATACTTGAAAATTGGTTTTAGCATGATTTTTAAGTTTCTTTTGAAGACAGAAAACCCACGAGGTCTCTAATATATGTGTCTGAAACATTTACACAGTAAAGTAACATGATAAATAGCTCTCCTTCTCCTTTCTATGTCTTCTTTCCTCTTTCCTTAGGCTGACTGCCTTGACCATTTTTTATATTGATTGAATCTATTCAATTAATAGGAATAAGGCATAAGGAATTCTGATAAAAATTATTCTCTCTGTTGTTAAGAGAGAACAACAGCAGCAAAAAAAAAAAAGACAAAGAAAAATAAAAAAATATGTTCAACACATGGAAATGAATCACTTAATGTGGAGTTCAAGGAAAGAGTGGGAGACATCTCTTTGCCCAGACTCCTTCAGGATGTCCCCCTAAGTCATATCCACGTATGGAACCACCTTTTATTACAATAAACAAGGTCTGCCATCCTCCAAAAATATAAAAGTTTGAAAAATGAATAGGGGTAACAATAAACTGTGTCTGTACCACCACGTTCAGAGAGAACCAGATGGAGAAATTGAGTCAACATGATTGCTATATTTCTTGGATGTCCTAAAACATTAGAACAATAATAAATATTCTGCCTATTGTTGTAAAAACAGAAAAGTAAAAATGTCCAGGAAATGTCAGTATGTTGGCCAATTTCCCAGACTACTTCTCCTATATGGAAGGAACAAAAAAATTCTCTGCCAGTTGGGGCTTAAGAAAATGTTTCACCATACGTGAGCCACATAGTAGAATAAAAACTATGATTAAGAAAAATCAGTGAAAAATTCAGCCAAACACATTATGGTCCTGCATTTTATTCATGGTGTTCATACAACCTGATCATGAACCACTAGTCTCAGAAGGCTACTTATAGAACCCCATACCTGCTAAAGTCAAGGGAAAATTCAAACTAAATCTTATGTATCTGTGGTATAGTGGTGACCATAGCTGCCTTGCAAACTAAATCTTTTTAGTTTTAGGAGTCCTTCCTAGGGTCATATAAGAGTATAGCCTGGAAAATTTGAGGAAAGACCTCCAGTCTTGAGTGCATTCTGTTCAACAGGCCCATACCATTCATTCAAAAGCAGTTTCCAAAGCCTGGGCATGGAGACCTCTCTCCATGGTTCCCTAAGACTCCAGAACCTAAGCATCCTCTCACCACTGCATGAGAGGTCCTGCCCCTTCATAGGGCCGTGTGTGGCAGGGTGGCCCAGGTCCTCTCTCTCACATATCATGCCTCCATGACCCTTCTCTTTATTCTGGGACAGCCTCCTCTAGGACCAGGAAAATCTGCTCTTCCCCTCTTAAACTCAACTCAAAACATCAGCTTCTGTCTCTACCTGCTCTAGGGCATTAGTGGATCTAAAAAACAAAGAAGAAAACATTAAGAGAAAGCAAGTAAGGACATCTAAGATATTTAGAAATACCATGCTGGATTCTTCTTCCAGGAATGGATAAAGAAACACCATTTTTCTCTTGGGAAAACTTCAATAGAATACATTAAAAGAAAAAAACAGGAAGTTCAAGAGACCATCCATATATGAGCTTGAAACATACAAAACTGCCATTTTCTTATTTCAAGATGTCTAAATATCAACAAATTCATGTGGTTCAGCCTAATACTTTCTTAATAACTTATCTTATTATATTTGTTTGACTAATTTCCATTAAATCAATTTTTTAATTGATCAGTTAATTGAGTGTCAACTTCTACCTAAACATAAAAACATGTCAGTGACTTATCAACCTTTCCCCAGAAGCCATTATTATCTGGGATAATTCTCATAGATGTTTCAATATAATGTTGCCTAGTGTGTAGATCCTACCAGTGTGTAGTGTGTGCCTACATTTAGGTTGTCACCTTAGTTACATTGGCCCAGCCGGTAGGGAGAGGTCCAAAAGAAAAATGGAATCCAGGTACCTGAATAAACTGCAGTTTTTACCTCTCCCCTAAATCATCTGAACCTCAGAAAGTAATTTTTTTTAAATTTTATTTATTTATTTATTTTTGGCTATGTTGGGTCTTCATTGCTGCATGTGAGCTTCCTCTAGTTGCAGTGAGCAGGGGCTACTCTTCGTTGTGGTGCATGGGCTTCTCATTGCAGTGGCTGCTCTTGTTGCAGAGCACGGGCTCTAGGTGCAGGCTTCAGTAGTTGTGGCATGTGGGCTCAGTAGTTGTGGCTCACGGGCTCTAGAGCACAGGCTCAATAGTTGTGGCACACGGGCTTAGTTGCTCTGTGGCATGTGGGATCTTCCCGGACCAAGGCTAGAGCCCGTGTCTGTTGCATTGGCAGGCGGATTCTTAACCACTGTGCCACCAGGGAAATCCCAAAAAGTAATTTTAAAATATTTTCTAGCTGAAAAGCATTTGGTACATTTCTCTTCTCCTTTATAGTATCAGAGTAATTAATGCCATGATGACCAGAAAAAGGCTAAAGGAATAAATAAAAAGAAAAGTTAATTTTTTCTATTTGTTGCTGCTACAAGATGCTTTGATTTGTCTTTTTTTAATTTTTAAAAAAATTTAAAAATTTTTTTAATTTTTAAAATTTATTTATTTTTTTGGTCACACCTCACAACATGTGAGATCTTAGTTCCCCAGCCAGGGATCGAAACTGCACCCCCTGCATTGGAAGTGTGGAGTCTTAACCACTGGACTGCCAGGGAAGTCCCAAGATGCTTTTATTTCTCTTGAAAATTATTTTCAATAATTTAAAAAATATTTTGTTTACTTCAAAAAGGAAACCTCAGTCGAGTTCCAATCATCTCAAATGCCTAATCATTTCCCATCAAGTTAACAGTTTTAAGGTTCTCCAGAGCAGAAAGCAGGAGTCTCCTTTCTGTCCAGTAGAGGATGAGTCTAACATCCACCCAGGGGAAAAATCAGAGGAAGGGGGCCACAGGATTGCTCAGGCTGGGTAGCCCTTGCTGGTGGTCTAGAAATGGGCAGACTGGTACTCACTCAGATTCAGACTGATATTCATTCCAGAACCCTTTCACCAGAATGACACAAACTAGACTGTGATGGACATTTCAGCATTCTTTTACCAAAGGCTTAAGGGGTGTCCCAGAGCAGCGCAGGATCCCAAACTTCAAGGTCATTAAAGTCTACACTTATCTAGACCTTTTGTAGCACCTGAGTAGAGCAACATCTCCCTGTTTAGGCCTTTGGAGGGTGTTCCTGTGGACACTCTCCCTCCCATTCTCTCACCTTTCTCCCAAGCATCTTTGGGTTTCCTTCAGCCACCTTCTTTTTAGGCCCTCTCCACACAGGACATGTAGCTCTTCCTCTCAGGAGACCTAAATCCTCAGCCTGGTCTCATCTTCTGTTTTGCAGACTCTGCCATCTCAGATTTTTTGGAGAAATCAGAGATGTCTGTCTCTGCTTAAGCTTCCTCTGAGTCAGTGGTCTATGGAAAGGGTGGGTATTTCAAGGTCAGTTAGGACATTCTTCAACCATAATGTCATAACTCACTTCCTTCCTAAATACTTGAAGGTTTACACCCCTTCTCACAGAGAGGGTTCATTTTCTTCCAAAGACTCCATGGTGTGGTCTCCTTGAGCAAGGCCCTCTCTATTCTTCATAAGGAATGTGCATATTAACTATTGCCTTGCCTTTGACCCTTATTCCTTGTGAAATAACACCTTTAACCTTATGATGGTAAAAGCTCATGGCTTTTCTGGCCTGGTTTTTACTGGAAGGTCTCCACATTAATTGAAAATGCTCCTACCTGGGGACTTCCCTGGTGGTCCAGTGGTAAGGAATTTTCCTTCCAAAAATTCCTTGGAGACGTGCAGGAGACATGGGTTCAATCCCTGGTCAGGGAACTAAGATCCCACATGCCGCAGGGCAACTAAGCCCACACCACAACTACTGAGCCCGTGTGCCTCAGCTAGAGAGCCTGCATGCAGCAAATTACAGAGCCCATGCGCTCTGGAACCCACATGCCACAACTAGAGCCCACGCGCCCTGGAGCCTGTGCACCACAACTAGAGAGAGAAAACCTGCACACCACAACTAGAAAGAAGCCTGCATGCCACAATGTAGAGCCCGCATACAGCAACTAAGACCCGACACAGCCAAAAATAAATAAATAAGTAAATAATAAATAAGTGTTTAAAAAAAGAAAAGAAAATGCTCCTACCTGAGTCATGCAAGATGAATCTTTCCAGGCTCAAAGAGTGTCACACTGACAACCTAGTTTCTCTCATGACAGCAGATGTGACATTTACCTGATGCAGATCTAGCTAACCTCTGGAAATCAAGCCCAAGTAAATTCTATTTAGGTATAATCCTGAAAAAAAAAAAGAAGCTGGTTTATGTGACTCAGGCTAGCTTCCATATCCCTACCTCCCATTATCAAAACTATGATATACTTATTCATACTCACTCGAAGTACCTGAAGAAAAGCATGATTATTGATTCAAAACATTATTAACCTAGATCAGGGGTCAACAAACCTTTCCTTTGACAGTTTAGCTATTAAATGCTATCTAAACTATCTCTGTCACAATTACTCAACTCTATTACTGATGCTTGAAAGCAGCTATAGACAATACATAAATTAATAGATGTGACTGTGTTCTAATAAAACTTTATTTACAAAAATAGGCAGTGGGCCACATTTAGCCTGCAGGCAGTCATTTACCAAGCTCTGTTATAGATTCTCATTCTAAACTGTAGATTTTCAATAAGACTTTAGGTTTATATTGATTCAAAGATTATTATCAAAGGTATATAAAGGTATTTATCAGGATAGATCTATTTACATGCAAGATATTAATAAAGAAAACAGCAACAAAATTTCAAAACTCAAGAATTCAAGAAAATTGAGAATACTTAGTTCACGTACCTTATTTTACAGATGATAAAAATGTGCAACAGGTTTTAGCAAGAAACACTTACTCTAATCCAAAATTATCATAATCCAAAAAATTTATTACAAAATTGAGAAAGCAAAACACAATGTGCACGTGAGTAACTCTGGGGATATAAGTGCTATCAGTTATATCATAAAGGTTCTTTGGCCTACAAATACCTACAGAGTTAGATGGAATTCCAGCTATTTCTCCTTACTCCAGTCTAAAGGGCCCTTCAAATATTAAGAGCTGATCCCAGAGAAAACCCCCAATCCCCACAATACACACAAAAACATACACACACAAACATATACACATCATGTATACAGTTATGGGTTTCCAAAATTCAGCTCAGGCCAACACAGGTATAAAAATTCAACTGAAATTTACCTTGACACTGGCCAATAAGAGTTACTTCCACAGTTAAAAAATAATAACAGGGCTTCCCTGGTGGTGCAGTGGTTGGGAATCCACCTGCCAATGCAGGGGACGCGGGTTCGTGCCCTGGTCCGGGAGGATCCCGCGTGCCGCAGAGCGGCTGGGCCTGTGAGCCATGGCCGCTGAGCCTGCGCGTCCGGAGCCTATGCTCCGCAACGGGAGAGGCCACAACAGTGAGAGGCCCGCATACAGCAAAAAAATAAATAAATAAATAAATAAAATAATAATAGTGATAAAGTACATCAAGATGTGAGAAATAATAATACTTGGAATTAAGTCAATGGAAATTTAAAATACAAGATAAAAATATTAACAGTGGTTGGATCTTTAATAACATATATTTTACTTTTGTAATTTTTTTCTGTATTTTCTAATATTTTTCCAATCTGCATTTATAATCTGAAAAACATTAACCAAAAAAATTACTTGACACAGGATATATTATGTAATAAAAAATAACCCCTTGAAGAATGACTTAATGTCACATTCATCTCTGTTATCACTAGTTCCTAGCGAAATACACATAGCAGGCATTCAATAGGTGTGTATATGGTAGGTAACTTGAGAACATTCTCAGTTAAACAGGTAACATTAGTGAAAGTAAACACTGAAATAGCCTAACAAAGTCATTCTCATCTTTATTTGTAATATCCATTATTAGCATGCAAAGCTATTTGGCTTTATTAAACTCCAAAGTTATGTTTCACAGCTGTGTTTTTGTAGCTGGGAAATTTAGTCCCCCAATTACGTCTTAGCTGTTTACATTTTAGCTGTGAAATAGGATTTGTTTTTAGCTAGCTAGCAAGAGAACTTTTGTAGCATCAATTTCAAAAATTGTCAAATCAGAAATAACAGCTTTAAATATATCAAAATGGACCTTCCTTTTTCTCATGTGATAATATCTGCCATGTAATAATTAGTGAGGTTAAACATTTAAATTACTTTTTTCCATAAAAACTTCTATTACGTTTTGGTAAAGAAAACATCCAATCTAAGAAAATGGCACAGGGTCATTGCTGCTTCTTCACTGAAAAAGTACACAGAAAATGCTCTGTTCTGAGGCAAAGTGCACAAGTACATGAACACAAACAAATATTTTGCTAAGGAACAAACCAACACATTGTAGCTTAATGTGAGTAGCAATATCCATGAAAACCAAGATTTAACTGGCTTACCAGGGATGTTTAGAGAGTCTAGGGCAGTGATACTCAGAGAAAGGTCCCTGGATCACCACATGGGAACTGCTTAGAAATGCTTAGTCCCAGGCCCCAGCCAGAGCTCTTGAATCTGCATTTTAACCTTAGAGAATTCATGTCCACATTGAATTTGAGAAGCACCAGTCTACTGAGAGATGTTTTCAGCAAGAATTTTGGACATAATGTGCAAGCTGTACCTTCAGAGACAGTAATGAGAATAGTTAATCACAAATATACCAGAATATTTGTATTTGTATTCAGATTTGTGTCATTCTTACCATAGTTACATTTGAAAACCACATACTTTTTTCCCTGATATTCCATTCTTCACACTGTATTTGGAAATTCCTTTTGGAATTTGGTAAGACTCACAAAATCAGTGTCATTACTTTATAGTTTCACCTTCTTTGGGACCAAAGGCAACTTTTCACACTGATTTTATTCATAAAACCAAGCCAAATAACTTTGGGCTCTTTGCAAAATCAAAACCATTTTCAAATATAAATATTTGCTCTCTTTGGGAGTAAAAAGATTGGGCTGCAGGCTCTGAAAACCAGAAGAAGAATTATTTTTTTAATATTTGAATGATGGCAGCATAATTGTAAAAACGTACAGCAAGTGACTCCTTTAAAAAGGGCAACTCTCACTTATGCGTAAGTTCTGGCTTTTTTGTGTTTTAAACTGGGCGCCCCACTGAAAACTAACTGATTAACAGGATGAACTGATGAAAATCTTAAGTGGTGCTTTGCTGTTGCCTCTTTAGCAAGAACATACCATGAGATTTCCCAAATCTAAACAGACATTTGCATTTTTATGGTCTGGACTGTTCTATTAACAAATTAGCTCTATTGTCAGAGAAAGGAGGGGAATAGATCCTTTGTTTGGGGCCAGGGAAAGGGAAGACTGCTGGTACCTGGGGGTGAATCCTCAGAGGTTGAATGTGGGACAGTGGATTCTGAGATGGAGAATACAGTGGGGGAGGGGGGAGAATGGGGAGCACATCTACAGGGGGTCCTTGGATGGTGCATGAACTCAAAGGATAGGCACCAAGATCAGAATCCTGGGGAAAATCCCCTTATTCAAAGGATGGTCCTAGCTCAGAGCTTTGTGGAGCACAGTGTGGTGACAGGAAGCAATGCTGCCTTGGTCCCAGAGGTTCTGGGCCCAGAGTGGCCAGGTATCTTCTTTGGAGACTCTGTAAACCCAAAGAACTCTTGGATAAACCAGAAGAGGGGAAGAGGTGCTCCAAGGGTACAATATTGATGTTTATGCCTATCAAAAAGATCAGATGCAAGCCAATTCCAACTCAACTCAGAAATATATAACAGAACAACAGTTCCTGCAACCCAAGTGTTAGAGAGCAAATCCTACCTATACCATTATTTTCTGGCCATACCTACCAAGGATGTTAAATAAAGATTCTCACAGGCAACAGCTGTCAAGATGGTCTATTCTGTGAAGAGCCACTTTAGAAGTAACATGGGAGCACAGTGACGTAGCATGATCCAGATCTGTGGAGTGGGATATGATGGGCCAGGTGAGGGAAATGTAGCCCAAGGCCTAGGAAACGTGCAATATCCATTCAGTCTTTAACTGTGTGCACAGAGCTCTTTCTCTATTACAGACACTGTGCTAGGCAGAAAGGATACAAAGCAAACAACCACTTTTCTGGGGTTCATGTTAATGAAAAGAAAGAGATACATAAACATGCAACTGATATGTGCTATCAATGGAGCAAAGCAAAGTGGTTAAGTTCATGGGTTTGGGGCTCAGACACATCTGTCTGAAAACTTACTACACAAGTGATCTTAGGCAAGTTATACAGAGCCTCTGATTCTTGTTTTTCTTCATCAATAATAAAATTGTAGCACTTGAGAATTCAGTAGATGTTAGCTATTATTATTTTTTATTAAATTAAAGTATATCTTAATGGAGTGATATATTAATTCTACCTGTAGGATTAAAAGTCTGGAGAAGGAGGCAGAAATGATGATGAAAATGTAAAAGAGGGCTGTCATGCAGAAGGCCATAGAACCTGTAAGTAAGGGAGAGAAGAATCAGATGCATATTTTAGAAAGATAATTGTGGTGCCAGATAGAGACTGGACAGGAGGAGAAAAAGTCAGTAGGCCAGGGCATCTAGGATAGGAAATACCTGAGGAAATCAAATAAAGATTCCCCAGAAAACCTTTGGGAGCTGTTGGTGCGGGAGACCGGGAGGCCAAACAATCTCTACTGCTTTCCTTCTCCCTCATTTACATACAAACGCACCCCCAGATACATGTATTTACGGGTTGGTCATACAACCTCCGTGCCTCAGTCTTCCCATTCATAAAACAATAATAAGAATAGAATGTTCTAAGGATTAAATGGGCCGATACGTGAAAAGTGTCAGGCCCATAGTAAGGGCTGTATAAACATTGTTACTATCTCATGTCTTCCTATCATATCAACACTTTCCCTTTTTCCCTGGTTTAATCACTGTCCCCTTCCCATTGTCAATTACTTTCACGTCACCAAAATTCCACTCGTAAATTTTTAGGCCTAAAATGTTCAAGGAGTTCCATAACTTTGATTCAATTCAATACATTTTAACTGGCTCCCTCTTAACTTAGAAGTTCCAGACAAGGTACGGAATAAGAAAAGGAATCAGTTTCTTCTCCCTGCACTAAGGAAGCTCACATTCCAGTCAGGGAAAATGAGAAGTCCATAAGGTAGTAAGTAAAATGTAGTGTGTTATAAAGCAAAAGATAATGAGGTAAGGTACAACCAAATGCAAACTGGAAAAGCACTTTGATGGGAGTGAGAAGACCCATGAAGGATCCAACACCTAGTGGCCAAGTTTCCTGGGACAAGTTGCAAAAGCTTGGCTAGGCAGAGAGGTGAGATGGTTAAGCACTTGTGTCTAGAACTAGACTAGATGAGTTCTCATCTGACTCCACTACTTACTCACTGTGTAGCTTCAGAGGTTACTTAACCTCTCTGCACCTCTGTGGTTCAATCTGTAAAATGAAACGACAATAATAATTTCTACTTCCTGCAGCTGCTATCTAGATCAAATGAATTAAAACGTGAAGTTCTTAGAAGACTGCCTCACACAAAGAAAGCACTCCATAAAAAAGTGATCTATTTTCAATATTTCTGAACCTCAGTATCCTTTCCTATAAAATAAGAATAACTGTCATCGCCAACCTATCTTATGAAGTTGCTGTGAAATAACTTACATGAAACGAGATAACTTATGGGAAAGTATTTTGTCGATTGTTGAGTGTATAATATACAAATGTATAATGTTATTTGTAATACAAAGTGAACATTAATACCATAGGTAACAGATAATTCCTTCTCAGAGTGTCCTTCGGCCACCTTGTAATCTGAATTCCATTTGGAGCCCTTCCTAAATGCATCAGAACTGGAACGAAATCTTTAGATCTCTCTTGCTGGAATTCTATTCAATGAGAATTTGCGACAGTGTGGAAAATGACAAAAAGTATTGTTGGATTTTTGTAATAATCATTTGAATGGGTTGTCTTAACCAATGAACCTGTAGGCATTGATGACCATATTTTTGAGATGATATTAGAGTAAATACAGGAAATTCAATCTTTTTAAAATGTTATCCACTTGGAATGTCTGTTGACATTTTGCAAAGCAAACTATAAATGTACTTAAACCGATGAGTAAAACATTAAAATTAAAAATCAGCCTATCTTTTCTCAGAGTTCCTTTTTCAAATAGCACAGAGAACTTTACACAAGCTCCAGGCACCTCTGTATTTAATTCCTAGGGGCAATGGTATTCATTGGTGCATTAAGCAGCCTGGTCGGGTACTGCTGAGTCAACCCTGTTCTGGGACTTTCCTTGCTTGTGAATGCAGCACACAGGCCTTGAGATGTCATTATTCCAACGTTATGATAAGGCACTCACTTATGCTGCTTTACAGGAGAGAGAACCAAAGTTTAAAAAGCCAGAGCCACTGATTTATATTATACTACTGTAACACTCTTAAATAGAATCTCATTTTAAAAGACAGGACCTGGAAGAGAAAAAGCTTTACTGGCTTAATCCACAATCATAGAATTGGTCGTCATTTCAAAGGTGTTTCTTTTCTCTTTTTACCATCAGGAGCTTCATTTTCACTAGATACCACAGTCTTGGTACTAAGGCAGCACCAATTTATTTGTAGCACAAAGCATGAAGACGATCTTCCCTTAACGGGAAAACTACTGTAAGTCACTGGAGTGGTAATCTTCACAGGCCAGTACCTCGTGGCTTGGACATGTTTACTAAATACAATTGCAGCAGTGATGACAAAAGGCATGAGTGCATGCTTCTAAATTATCTTATTTGAATAAATGGCTGCAAATTAGCTTATTTAGGGAAAATGGACACTTTCTCAAAATCTTCAAAGTGCACTAGAAAACATGAAGCTTTGGTGTATTATAATTAACTTAAGCAGGAAAATGTAGATGGTAGGTACCTCCACCAATGCAATTTGGGATGATTCACGAAAGAAATCTGTAACAGCAAAGTCTATGGCTCATAAAGTGCTTCTTGCTGGGGGGATCTTAAAAGCATAAAGAGTAACATGTTTACTTTTTTGCCCTTTTATAAGAAAATTGTGGTACAAATGCTTTTTCCCAAGGTATCACAGGGCCTTAACAAAGCTAAAATGTGGCATCTTCACCCCTTGATTTATAACCTCTATAACCTTTACTTAAGAATTTATCCAAAGTAAATTCCGAGTGCTTACTTTACTAAATATTTCTTTTGTTTGACTACATAAATGGAACTTTAGTTTCTAGAGGCATTTGCCAGACGGTGATGCTGATTATGAGAACTGAAACTAAAAATGACATGCAAAGTCTCATAGGTAGCAACTAGATACAATTTTAAGTTGGAAAAACAGCTTGCTTTAGCAAGAGAACTAGGGGTAGAAACAGCACTCCTTCGATCCTTCGATCGCAATGCTGTTATCACTTTTTACAGCTGAGATTGTCCTCTTCTCTGCTCTACACCACGCCCAGAAAGCAGTCAGTCTCTGAACGTTTGTTTACCACTCTCCTTCCCATCTTATTACTGCCACGGCTGCCCTTGACAGGACAGCTTTCAAATAGCCATGAGAGGGCTAGAAATTTTTTAAATAAATAAATAAGGCTTTACGTAGGTAATTCACAAACAATTGATATTTGACTGTGGAATTCTGAGGCATGCATGAAGATATGCCTATCTGCCCACAGGCTCACACACTGTGCCTGAACTCAGCACCTATTTTGTACAGTCCAGCTGTCAGCTTTTCACGATACCAGCAAGAGACGAACAAGAAGAAACTAAACACTTGAGGGTTGACAGTGTAGATCCGGATCTGGAATGACTGAATCCTCACAAGTGTTTAGAACCCCTAGACTGGTGGTGTCAAGTAGTCATCCTGTATCCAATATGTGGGAATTCAGCCTGCCAGTAAAGCTCACCTGGACCTCGCAGAGCTAAGAGCAATCTTTCAACAAGGATGGAGGAAATATTTAGAAACAAGTCATAGTTCTATACTCAGAAGTACATAGATGCTCAAAGAGTTAGAAATCTGGGTAATCGGCTACACACATGTAAATTCACACAAGCTGATCTTCAGCACCTCTAGTTAGTCTCTACTATTACAGTCACTAAAACTAAATTAGTTGAAGGGCAACTCCCAAATGACTGTGAATGTGTGTGTTCTCCTATACATTTAGCTAAGTAGGTTTTATCTAGTTTAATGCCACACAGTATTTAACATCAGGTTACACATTTAGCCTCTGGGGGCAAGTAACTGAACACCTTTACCAATATAATACAACAACCATTTACAAACAATCCACATGATACGTGACAACACCCTGGACAACTGTGGTTCCAGTCCCTGGAATCAAGAAACAATACACCAAAACGACTCAAACAGCCTTCAACTGGTAGAAGGATAAACAATCTATAGCATGTCCACATGAATGTGTTATGTCCAATGAATGTAGTATGTCCAATGAGATACTGCTTAGCAGTCAAAAGGAATAAACTCTTGATACACCCAACAACATAGATGAAGATCAAATTCACTATGCTAAGTGAAAAAAGCCAGGAACACACACACAAAAGCTACCTACTGTATGATTCCATTTATATGCTGCTCTGGAAAAGGCAAAACCATAGGGATGGAGAACACATCAGTAGTTTCCAGAGTTTAAATTTATGAGGGAGTTGACTACAAAGGGCAAAGGTTGACTACAAAAGCAAAAGATAGCACAAAGGAATTTGGGGAGTGGGGTGATGAAAGTGTTCTGTTTCCTACTAGTAATGGTGATTACAGGACTCTATGCATTTGTAAACCTCATAGAATTTTATAACCCCCCAAAAAGTGAATTTTCCTATATGTAAATTTAAAATTATATAAAAAGTGTACAAATTTTAAAATTATTTGTTCTAGTTCTGTGAAAAATACCATTGTTGTTTTGTTGTTTCTTTTTTTGCGGTACGCGGGCCTCTCACTGTTGTGGCCTCTCCCGTTGTGGAGCAACAGGCTCCGGACGCGCAGGCTCAGCGGCCATGGCTTACAGGCACAGCCGCCCCGCGGCATGTGGGATCTTCCCGGACCGGGGCACAAACCTGTGTCCCCTGCATCGGCAGGCGGACTCTCAACCACTGCACCAGCAGGGAAGCCCAGCCATTGGTATTTTGATATGGATTGCATTGAATCGTAGATTGCCTTCGGTAGTATGGGCATTTTAACAACATGATTCTTCCAATCCAAGAACATGGTATACCTATCCATCTGTTTGTGCATTCTTCAATTTCTTTCATCAGCATCTTATAGTTTTCAGAGTACAGGTCTTTTGCCTCCTTAGGGAGGTTTATTCCTAGGTATTTTATTCTTTTTGATGCGATGGTAAACAGGATTGTTTCCTTAATTTCTCTTTCCGATATATCTTTGTTAGTGTATAGAAATGCAACAGAGTTCTGTATATTAATTTTCTATCCTGCAATTTTACTGAATTCATTGATGAGCTCTAGTAGTTTTCTAGTGGTGTCTTTAAGATTTTCTATGTATAGTATCATGTCATCTGCAAACAGTAACAGTTTTACTTCATCCTTTCCAATTTGGATTCCTTTTATTTCTTTTTCTTCTTTGATTGCTGTGGCTAGGACTTCCAAACCTACATTGAATAAGAGTGGTGAGAGTGGACTTACTTGTCTTGTTCCTGATCTTAAAGGAAATGCTTTCAACTTTTCACCATTGAGTATAATGTTAGTTGTGGCTTTGTCATATATGGCCATTATTATGTTGAGGTGTATTCCCTCTATTCCTGCTTTGTGGAGAGTTTTTATCATAAATGGATGCTGATTTTTTTTTTGTCACTATATGATAGTTTGTTTTTTCTAGAATTTTATATAAATGGGATTATACAGCATGAACTCTTTGCTTTTGCCTGGCTTCTTTCACTCAGCTTAGTTTTTTTTTTTTTTTTGACTTGAATAATATATACATATATTTTTATACAGCAGGTTCTTATTAGTCAACAATTTTATACACATCACTGTATACATGTCAATCCCAATCGGCCAATTCATCACACCACCATCCCCACACCCCCGTGGCTTTCCCCATGTATGTTCGTTCTCCACATCTGTGTCTCAAATTCTGCCCTGCAAACTGGTTCATCTGTACCATTTTTCTAGGTTCCACATACATGTGTTAATACATGATATTCGTTTTTCTCTTTCTGACTTACTTCACCCTGTATGACAGTCTCTAGATCCATCCACATCTCAACAAATGACCCAATTTCGTTCCTTTTTATGGCTGAGTAATATTCCATTGTATATATGTACCACATCTTCTTTATCCATTCATCTGTTGATGGGCATTTAGGTTGCTTTCATGACCTGGCTATTGTAAATAGTGCTGCAATGAACATTGGGGTGCATGTGTCTTTTTGAATTATGGTTTTCTCTGGGTATATGGCCAGTAGTGGGATTGCTGGGTCATATGGTAATTCTATTTTTAGCTTTTTTTTTTTTTTTTTCGGTACGCGGGCCTCTCACTGCCGTGGCCTCTCCCGTTGTGGAGCACAGGCTCCTGACATGCAGGCTCAGCGGCCATGGCTCACAGGCCCAGCCGCTCCGCAGCATGTGGGATCTTCCCAGACCGGGGCACAAACCCGTGTCCCCTGCATCGGCAGGCGGACTCTCAACCACTGCGCCACCAGGGAAGCCCCTATGTTTAGCTTTTTAAGGAACCTCCATATTGTTCTCCATAGTGGCTGTATCAATTTACATTCCCACCAACAGTGCAAGAGGGTTCCCTTTTCTCCACACCCTCTCCAACATTTCTTATTTGTAGATTTTCTGATGATTCCCATTCTAACAGGTGTGAGGTGATACCTCATTGTAATTTTGATTTGCATTTCTCTAATAATTAGTGATGTTGAGCAGCTTCTCATGTGCTTCTTGGCCATCGGTATGTCTTCCTTGGAGAAATGTCTATTTAGGTCTTCTGCCTATTTTGGGATTGGGTTGTTTGTTTTTTTAATATCGAGCTGCATGAGCTGTTTATATATTTTGGAGATTAATCCTTTGTCCATTGATTCATTTGCAAATATTTTCTCCTATTCTGAGGGTTGTCTTTTTGTCTTGTTTATGGTTTCCTTTGTGTAAAAGCTTTGAAGTTTCATTAGGTCTCATTTGTTTATTTTTGTTTTTATTTCCATTATTCTAGGAGGTAGATCAAAAAAGATCTTGCTGTGATTTATATAAAAGAGTATGCTTCCTAAGTTTTCCTCTAAGAGTTTTATAGTGTCTGGCCTTACATTTAGGTCTCTAATCCATTTTGAGTTTATTTTTGTGTATGGTGTTAGGGAGTGTTCTAATTTCATTCTTTTCCATGTAGCTGTCCAGTTTTCCCAGCACCACGTATTGAAGAGGCTGTCTTTTCTCCATTGTATATACTTGCCTCTTTGTCATAGATTAGTTGACCATAGGTGCCTGGGTTTATCTCTGGGCTTTCTATCTTGTTCCATTGATCTATGATTCTGTTTTAGTGCCAGTACCATATTGTCTTGATTACTGTAGCTTTATAGTGTAGTCTGAAGTCAGGAAGTCTGATTCCTCCAGCTCCATTTTTTTCCCTCAAGACCGTTTTGGCTATTTGGGGTCTTTTGTGTCTCCATACAAATTTTAAGATTTTTTGTTCTAGTTCAATTCCTTTAGCATTTGTTGTAGAGCTGGTTTGGTGGTGCTGAATTCTCTTAGCTTTTGCTTGTCTGTAAAGCTTTTGATTTCTCCAACAAATCTGAATGAGATCCTTGCCGGGTGGAGTAATCTTGGTTGTAGGTGCTTCCCTTTCATCACTTTAAGTATATCATGCCACTTCCTTCTGGCTTGTAGAGTTTCTGTTGAGAAATCAGCTGTTAACCTTATGGGAGTTCCATTGTATATTATTTGTCATTTTTCCCTTGCTGCTTTTAATAATTTTTCTTTGTCTCTAATTTTTGCCAATTTGATTACTATGTGTCTCGGCGTGTTTCTCCTTGGGTTTATCCTGTATGAGACTCTCTGCACTTCCTGGACTTGGGTGGCTATTTCCTTTCCCATGTTAGGGAAGTTTTCGACTATAATCTCTTCAAATATTTTCTCTGGTCCTTTCTCTCTCTCTTCTCCTTCTGGGACCCCTATAATGCAAATGTTGTTGCATTTAATGTTGTCCCAGAGGTCTCTTAGGCTGTCTTCATTTCTTTTCATTCTTTTTTCTTCAGTCTGTTACACAGCAGTGAATTCCACCATTCTGTCTTCCAGGTCACTTATCCATTCTTCTGCCTCAGTTATTCTGCTATTGATTCCTTCCAGTGTAGTTTTCATTTCAGTTATTGTATTGTTCATCTCTGTTTGTTTGTTCTTAATTCTTCTAGGTCTTTGTTAAACATTTCTTGCGTCTTCTCCATCTTTGCCTCCATTCTTTTTCCGAGGTCCTGGATCATCCTCACTACCATTATTCTGAATTCTTTTTCTGGAAAGTTGCCTATCTCCACTTCATTTAGTTGTTTTTCAGGGGTTTTATCTTGTTCCTTCATCTGGTACATAGCCCTCTGTCCTTTCACCTTGTCTATCTTTCTGTGAATGTGGTTTTTGTTCCACAGCCTGCAGGATTGTAGTTCTCCTTGCTTCTGCTGTCTGCCTCTGGTGGATGAAGCTATCTAAGAGGATAAGGAAGTTTCCTGATGGGAGGGACTGGTCGTGGGTAGAGCTGACTGCTGCTCTGGTGGGCGGAGCTCAGTAAAACTTTAATCCACTTGACTGCTAATAGGTGGGGCTGGGTTCCCTCCCTGTTGGTTGTTTGGCCTGAGGCAACCCAACACTGGAGCCTACCTGGGCTCTTTGGTGGAGCTAATGGTGGACTCTGGGAGGTCTCACACCAAGGAGTACTTCCCAGAACTTCTGCTGCCAGTGTCCTTGTCCCCACAGTGGGCCACAGCCACCCCCTGCCTGTGCAAGAGACCCCCCAACTCTAGCAGGTAGGTCTGGTTCAGTCTCCCCTGGGGAGTCTCCTTCCTCTGGGTCCCGATGTGCACACCACTTTGTGTGTGCCCTCCAAAAGTGGAGTCTCTGTTTTCCCCAGTTCTGTCGAAGTCCTGCAATCAAATCCCAGTAGGCTTCAAAGTCTGATTCTCTAGGAATTCCTCCTCCCATTGCCGGACCCCCAGGTTGGGAAGCCTGACGTGGGGCTCAGAACCTTCACTCCAGTGGGTGAACTTCTGTGGTATAGGTGTTCTCCAGTCTGTGAGTCACCCACCCAGCAGTTATGGGACTTGATTTTACTGTGATTGCATGCCTCCTACCATCTCACTGTGGCTTCTCCTTTGTCCTTGGACGTGGGGTATCTTTTTTGGTGAATTCCAGTGTCCTTCTGTTGATGATTGTCCAGCAGTTAGTTGTGATCCTGGTGCTCTCCCAAGAGGGAGTGACAGACGTCCTTCTGGATGCTGAATTTCATCAAAAGTTTCTTCTGCATCTATTGAGATGATCATATGGTTTTTAATCTTCTATTTGTTAATGTGGTATATCACATTGATTGATTTGTGGATATTGAAAAATCCTTGCATCTCTGGGATAAATCTCACTTGATCATGATGTATGATCCTTTTAATGTATTGTTGGATTCAGTTTGCTAGTATTTTGTTGAGGATTTTTGCATCTATGTTCATCAGTGATATTGGCCTGTAATTTTCTTTTATTGTGATATCTTTGTCTGGTTTGGTATCAGGGTGATGCTGGCCTTAAAGAGTGAGTTTGCTACCTGAGGAGACAAAAGACCTGTATGCAGAAAACTGTAAGGCACTGATGAAATAAATTAAAGATGATACAAACAGATGGAGAGATATACCACGTTCTTGGATTGGAAGAATCAACATTGTGAAAATGACTCTACTACCCAAAGCAATCTACAGATTCAACGCAATCCCTATCAAACTACCACAGGCATTTTTCACAGAACTAGAACAAGAAATTTCACAATTTGTATGGAAACACAAAAGACCCCAAATAGCCAAAGCAATCTTCAGAAAGAAAAACAGAGCTGGAGGAGTCAGGCTCCTGGACTTCAGACTATACTACAAAGCTACAGTAATCAAGACACTATGGTACTGGCACAAAAACAGAAATAGATCAATGGAACAGGATAGAAAGCCCAGAGATAAACCCACGTACCTATGGTCACCTTATTTTTGATAAAGGAGGCAAGAATATACAATGGAGAAAGGACAGCCTCTTCAATAAGTGGTGCTGGGAAAACTGGACAGCTACATGTAAAAGAATGAAATTAGAACACTCCCTAACACCATACAAAAAAATAAACTCAAAATAGATTAAAGACCTAAATGTAAGGCCAGACACTATAAAACTCTTAGAGGAAAACATAGGCAGAACACTCTATGACATAAATCACAGCAAGATCCTTTTTGACTCACCTCCTAGAGAAATGGAAATAAAAGCAAAAATAAACAAATGGGACCTAATGAAACTTCAAAGCTTTTGCACAGCAAAAGAAACCATAAACAAGACAAAAAGACCACCCTCAGAATGGGAGAATATATTTGCAAATGAAGCAACTGACAAAGGATTAATCTCCAAAATTTACAAGCAATTCATGTAGCTCAATATCAAAAAAAACAAAGAAACCAATCCAAAACTGGGCAGAAGACCTAAATAGACATTTCTCCAAAGAAGATATACAGATTGCCAACAAACACGTGAAAGGATGCTCAACATCACTAATCATTAGAGAAATGCAGATCAAAACTACAGTGAGGTATCACCTCACACCAGTCTGAATGGCCATCATCAAAAAATCTACAAACAAGAAATGCTGGAGAGGGTGTGAAGAAAAGGGAACCATCTTGTACTGTTGGTGGGATCGTAAATTGATACAGACACTATGGAGAACAGTATGGAGGTTCCTTAAAAAACTAAAAATAGAACTACCATACAACCTAGCAATCCCACTATTGGGCATATACCCTGAGAAAACCAAAATTCAAAAAGTGTCATGTAGCACAATGTTCACTGCAGCTCTATTTACAATAGCCAGGACATGGAAGCAACCTAAGTGTCCATCCACAGATGAATGGATAAAGAAGATGTGGCACATATATACAATGGAATATTACTCAGCCATAAAAAGAAATGAAATTGAGTTATTTGTAGTGAGGTGGATGGACCTAGAGTCTGTCATACAGAGTGAAGTAAGTCAGAAAGAGAAAAACAAATACCGTATGCTAACACATATATATGGAATCTAAAAAAAAAAAAAAAAGGTTCTGAAGAACCTAGGGCAGGACAGGAATAAAGATGCAGACGTAGAGAATGGTCTTGAGGACACAGGGAGGGGGAAGGGTAAGCTGGAACGAAGTAAGAGTGTGGCATGGATATATATACACTACTAAATGTAAAATAGATAGCTAGTGGGAAGCAGCCACATAGCACAGGGAGATCAGCTCGGTGCTTTGTGACCACCTAGAGGGGTGGGGTAGGGAGGGTGGGAGGGATGCAAGCGGGAGGAGATATGAGGATATATGTATGTGTATAGCTGATTCACTTTCTTAAAAGCAGAAACTAACACGCCATTGTAAAGCAATTATACTCGAATCAAGTTGTTAAAAAATAATAAAAAATTAGAAGTTAAAGAAAAAAAAGAGTGAGTTCATAAATGTTCCGTCCTCTGCAATTTTT